>NC_057719.1:33102972-33123792 GCF_004010195.1 Chiloscyllium plagiosum
GAGGTGATGAGGTTATGGACGGTCTGGGAGATGATGGTTTGGTGGTGGGGGGTGGGGTCATGGTCAAGGGGGCAGTAGGAGGAGGTATCTGCGAGCTGGCGTTTGGCCTCAGCGGTGTAGAGGTTGGTGCGCCAAACTACTACCGCGCCTCCCTTGTCTGCTGGTTTGATAGTGAGGTTGGGGTTGCAACTGAGTGAGTGGAGGGCTGCGCGTTCCGAGGGTGAGAGGTTGGAGTGGGTGAGAGGGGTGGGGGAGTTCAGGTGGCGGTTAATATCGCGGCGGCAGTTGGCTATGAAGAGGCCGAGGGCAGGTAGGCTATGAAGAGGTCGAGGGCAGGTAGGCTATGAAGAGGTCGAGGGCACTGTTGAAATAGGCTGTCATGGCTCATTCTTTGACCCATGTAGACTTGAGTGAGATTTCTGTCATTAAGCTGAGCTTACAGATATTTATATCAAATGTTGAGCTTCAAATCATGAGCTTTGAATTCATGAGCCATCTTCATATGCTGTCAATCGCGTAAACATTTCTCGGTCAAAGGAAATGTAGTTTCTTGGACAAAATATAACATAAACATCATTTTAAAGAGGAAGCTTAAATCTTCCATATTTATCATCTGCATGATGGACAAATAAACACTGAGATGAAGATAAGCATCATTTTTATCTTTTGTGTTGACTTCTGAAAAATACTTATTTAGACAACACATAATGTAATATCAGTTATTGTATTAATGTGGACATTTTGACATAATAATATAACCAAAAATGTCATAGTTTTAGAGTGGCAGGTCAGGGTCCATCTGATTATCATTGAGGTCCATAGTGCCCCATTCCTCAGACAATAAACACTAGATAGCGTAAATAGAAAGTGAGGGACCAGTGCAATGTGTGCTAGAGTTATCAAGACAGCATCCTGTGCAACGTAGGAACCTTCTGCAATTTTGCTAAAAGCCTCAACAGCACACCATTCACTCAGCAGTCATTAGGAATAAATAGCAATAGTGAGGTTTCATAGGTTCTTGTCATTCTTTTTCAAGATGGTCCATTTCTGTCAAATGGTCTACATCTATTTGAACTTCAAAGGCCAATGCTATGAGTCATAAAAGGTTGGTAGTAAGCAGGGAACCAACAGTCCTTCTTTCATGCATTTTACGCCTGTTGTGCATCAAGTGGGATAAACAAGAAATGACACTAAAATATTTAAAAGTGAACTTTACTGTACAATTCTCATGATAGACAAGCACAGTTATCAAAAAAAGTCAACAGCAGGGAAATAGTAACATTGAACAGAGAACAATACAGCACAAAACACTTCAGCTCACCATGTCTGTGTCAACATATTGCCATTTTAAACTAATCCCATCTGCCTGTATGTGGTCCATATCCCTTATTTCCCTGCCTGTTCATGTGTATATATAAGTGCTTTTAAAACATTGCTATCATACCTTGCTTCTTCCACATCTCCCGGCAGCATGTTTCAGGCATCTACCATACCTGTGTAAAAAGCTTGCCTTGCAAATCTCTTTCAAACTTCTCCTTCTCCTCTTATATCTAAACCCCTTACTATTTGACATTTCCGCTTTGGGAAAAAGACTCCAATTATCCACATTTCCATGCCTTTTTTACATGCTTCTCTTGGGTTGCAACTCAGACTCCAACACTTTAGCACAGGTTTGTCCACCTCTCTTTACAACAAATACACTCCAAACCAGGCAATATCCTGGTAAACCTCTTCCATACCTTCTCCAAAGTCTTCCTATAGTGTGGCGATCGGAACAGCACACAATACTCCAATGTGGTCTAACTGAAGACTTATATAGCTGCAATATGACTTGCTAACTTTTATACTTAATGTCCCGACTGATAACGAAGGCAAGCATTCCGTATGCCTTCTTTATCACCTTGTCCACTTGTGCTATCACTTTGAGGGTCAGAAGTCACACAACACCAGATTGTACTCCAACAGGTTTATTTGCAATCATAAGCTTTCAGCTGACAAAGGAGCAGTGCTCCCAAAGTTTGTGATTTCAAATTAAATCTATTGGACTATAGTCTGGGGTCATGTGACTTCTGATTTTGTCCACCGCAGTCCAACACTGTCATTTCCACTTCCATGGAGCTATGGGCTTGCGCCCCAAGGTCCACCTGCATATCAGTGCTCCTAAGGATCCCACCATTTACTATACTTCCTTCTTGCATTTGACCAGCTAAGACGTATCACCTCACACTTATCTGGATTAAACTCGATCTGCCATTTCTCCACCCATCTAGTCTATACCTTGCTGTATCCTTTAACATCCTTCCTCACTATCAACAATTCCACCAATATTTATGTCAGCTGCAAACTTACTAATCAGGCCATTGACACTTTCATCCAAGTCATTTATATATATTACAAGCAACAGAGGTCCCACCAGTGGTCACAGATATTCAGTCAGAGAAACACCTGTCCATAACGATCCTCAGTCTTCTATAACCAAGCCAGTTTTGTATTTAACTTGCTAACTCACCATGAATTCCAAACGACTTAATCATCTGGATTAGTCCATCATCATGGACCTTGACAAATGCTTTAGTAAAGTCCCTATAGACAACATCCACTGCACTGTCCTCATTAATCATCTTTGTTTCTTGCGCAACAAACTCAAATTTGTGATAGAAGACTTCTCCCACATAAAGCCATGTTAACTATCTCTAATAAGCCCATTATTTTCCAAATGTAAATAAATCCTGATCTTAAGACTCTTCTCCAATAATTTCCCTACTACTGATGTCAGGCTCACTGGCCTATAATTTCTGGATTAAACCTTTCTGAGTGGCTCTCGCAAACCTCCCTGCCACGATATTAGTGCCCCTCCAATTTAGATGCAACCCATCCTCCTTCTATACGTCCTTCCTGCCCTAGAAGAGAGTCTAATGATGCACATATCTGAATCCCTCCATCCTATACCAGCTCTTAAGCCATACATTCAATTGTATTAGCTTCCTATTTCTATCCTCACAGGCACATGTGTACAGGGAGTAATCCTAAGATTATAAGGTGAGAGGTCCTGTTTTTCAATATCCTACCAACTCCCTAAATGACCTTATCTCTTTTTCTTCCTTTGTTGTTAGTACCAATAGGGACCACAATTTCTGGCTATTCACCTTTCACTTTCAGAGTATCCTGTGCCCGTTCAGAGACATCCTTGCCCCTGGCACCAGGGAGACAGCACATCATCCTATAACATCATGGCTACCTCTTTTGACTGATAAATCAGAGACCTGGACTAATTCTCTTCAAAGTCTGTTGATCCTTTATCTCATACCTGACCACTCAGAAAACAAAAGAAGAAAAACAAATCTCCCTCAAAAATTCCTGGAGGCAATGATGTGTAAATAACAAGCAGCAATTTGCAAGTGTCTTTCATGAACCAGTGGAAGTCTTATATCTGTCGGAGAAACATTTAGTGAAAGGAGAACCATAGTGAGAAAATGTTCCCATTTGTGAAAGGATTGAGAATGAGAGGGCACAGATCTAAAGGAATCAAAGAATCAAAAGTGATACAAAGACAAAAGTTTTCAGATAATGGTTAGGGTCTGTAATGCACTGCCTGACAGTATGTTGGAATCAGGATCTATCAACGTATTTATAAGGGAATCAGATGGTTATTTGATAAGGAAGGAAGCACAGAGTTATGGAGGAAGGCAGGAGAATGAGACTACATGTGAAGCACATTGAAAAAGCTGGCACAGATGTGATGAGGCATTGCAACTTCGATGACCCAGTGAAAAAGTTTTCTCACTTTCAATTCCCTATCAGGTGCTCTATTATATTGTGAGTGTGATTCAATAGAGGGACCTATCTTTTTAATGGTAAGTTGACCTGACATTAACCAGCCTTCTGTGATTGCAGCACACATTACTCTGCTTTTCCAATGGTTAGCACTGCTGCCTCACAGTGTCAAGGACCTGGGTTCAATTCCAGCCTCGGGTGACTGTCTAGTTGGAGTTTACACATTCTCCCTGTGTCTGCGTGGGTTTCCTCCTGGTGCTCCGGTTTCCTCCCACAGTCCAAAGATGTGCAGGTCAGGTGAATTGGCCATGCTAAATTACCCATAGTGTTAGGTGCATTAATCAGCGGGAATGGTTCTGTGTGGGTTACTCTTCGGAGGGTCGGTGTGGACTTGTTGGGCCGAAAGGCCTGTTTTCACACTGTATGGAATCTAATCTAATCAAAGCATCATGATGCAATGAACATGGTAAAAAGTACGCTATCTGCTGCCATGTTTTTGTGCCCATATTTGAATTGACCACTATATCTGGTAGTAAGAAAATAATCTGCTTCTGAAGCTGGAAAAATGGGTTGCAGCTGTCCTGCCATCAACTGACTGACAGACACTCCACTTTAAAATGGAAATAGATACCCTGTTCTACAGTGGAACTGAAAGGCTTTATCATGACTTTTGCTGCATTATGAGTGCTTGGCTGAGTTTCAAAAGATCCAGTTCTACAAGTGGTTTTCACAGAACAGAATTTTTATGATGTGCAAAGAAAAAGTGAGGACTGCAGAAGCTGGAGATCAGAGTTGAGAGTGTGGTGCTGGAAAAGCACAGCAGGTCAGGCAGCATCCGAGGAGCAGAAGAATCGACATTTCAAGCATTCTCCTGCTCCTCGGATGCTGCCTGACCTGCTATGCTTTTCCAGCACCATTCTCTTGATTGTGCATAAAGAGTCTATTAGTCTGAACTGTCATTCTCAGTACAGAATAACCTCAAGTATCTGAACGAGATGGGCGGGTGTATTTTGTTCCAATAACTGATCTGATCGTAAACAAAGGAAGTCATACTGAACACAATTACATTAAAAAAGCATGCTTCCACAGTTCTTATTTCATTTTATTGATAAAATGTGCACATACACTGGACATTGCTTAAAGATTCATGATATTTCACAAATAAAATCACTTTTTGGCTAGAATTTGACTAAATTCTGTGAAAGTTTTCATTGACATTTTCCTCGGTTTTAACCCGTCCTTGACAGCAGCTGGCATCTTTCTGTTCGGTGTCGTCCCGCCATCCAAAAAGCAACGGAAATGAAAATTGCAAGTGCATTTTTTGGCTTAAATCTCTGGAGAATGAGCGGAGGACAAAAATTGTTGAGTTTGCAAAACGGAGTGAGTCAATGTTGAGAGGGAACCTTGCCATTCGGGTGCACAGCTCAGGCTTGTACATATGTTGTTCTTGTATGTTCACAGTCATAAACCTCTGTCCTTGGGGGGGGGTAAGTATCGGAGAGCCTTTTTATAAAAAGTGTAAGACTTCACTCTAAAGTCATGTCTTGAGTATATATTTGAAGTTAATTATTTATTAAAGCATACTTGCATCTATATTCCTGTTCAAATTTACAAAATGATGTATTAAATGGATGAGGAATAGAATTTTCCTACTTCAGTTGAAATGAATTTACAGGGACCTTGAGATCTTGTTCGGATCATCTGAAATTCAGATAATTGATGTTCGAATAACTGAGGTTGTTCTGTATTATAATTTAGTGCCAATATCCTGTATTTTCATCATAATCCTGCACATTCAAATAATCATCACACAGTCTTGCATGTTCTGATTGAACCTGCCTCCTCCACACTCAGCAGTATACACCCAGGCAATACTTTCCAAACCCTCACTACTCACTGTGTGAAAAAAGTCTTCTCACCTTCTTTACTTCTTTTGCAAAATACTTCATAATTGCGGCCTTTGTTTCAGAGTCCTTTCATGAGCATGAACATTTTCTCCCTACTAACTCTGTCCAGATCTCTGATCTGGAAAACTTTATCAAATCTCCTCTCAGCCTTCTCCTCTCCAGAGGAAATAGGTTCCAACTCCTCCAATCCAACCTCATCACTGAAGTTTCTCATCTTTGGAACAATTCTCATAAATTTCTATTGTGCTGTTACTCATTCAATAACATCCTTCTTAAAGTTTGGTATGCAGAATTGGACACAATATTCCAGCTGAGGTCTAACCAATGTCCTGCACAAAATGATCAAACTTACCTGCTCTTGTATTCTATGTCCCTATTAATGAAGTTTCAAAAACTATAAGCGTTATAAACAATTCTCGCTTCCTGTCCTGCCAATTTCACTGACTCATGCATCAATACTGTCATGTCTCTGACCTCTATCTTGTATAGTTTCAGCAGAATCTCCCTATTTTTATATTCCATTTCTTTTAAAACAAAGGTCAACATTGCATTTTGCTTCAATATTAACCCAGGTGAAAATGGATGCTAGCTTTTTGAAATTCATGGCCAAGGACCCCAAATCCCAATATTCTGTAGCTTTCTGTCATCTTTTTCTATTAAACAATACTTAGCTCCTCTATTTTTCCTGCCATAGCCTCACATTTCCGCACATGGTAAATACTATTCAGTGTTCTATCTGCCAACCTTTTGCCTGCTCACTTAATATGTCTGAGGTCTTCTGCACACTCGTTGTGCTATCCTCTGTGTCTGTCTGACTTTGTGTCAGAGTAAGGGTTAGAATCAAGGAAGATTGGGTTTAAATCATAAACATTAATTTTAGCTGTAGGTAGAGGCTGGACAAACTTGGATTGATTTTGCTTGATGTTTGGAAGCTGAGGAAGGATATAAAATACCTGACAGAAGTATATTAAATTATGAAAGGCATGGATAGGGTGGACATCAGAGTCTCTTTTCCAGGTTGGAAGTGTCAAATATAAGGGGACACAGGTTTAAGGTGAGACAGGGTGTGTTTAAAAGAGATGTGTGAGAAAACAATTTTATACAGCTGGTGGCCCATGCCTGGAATGCATTGCCAGGGAGGTGATTGAAACAAATATGAACATTTATGAAACATTTAGACAGATACACAAACAGGCAGGGAATAAAGGGATATGGACCATGTGCAGACTGATGGGATTAGTTTAGAATGGCATCATGGTGTTGCAGACATGGTGGGCTAAAGGGACTGTTCCTGTGCTGTACTGCTCGATATTCTATCTGCCAACTTTTTGCCTGCCTACTTAACATATCTATATTCTTCTGCAGACTCGTTGTGCAATCCTCACCACTTGCCTTTCCCCATATTTTGGTGTTATTCACAAACTTGGTGACAGTACATTTACTTTCCTTATCCAGGCTATTAATACACATTTATGGCCCCAGCATTTATCCCTGGGGCACATCGCTAGTTACAGGGTTCTATCCAGAAAATGCTCCCCAACCCTACCTCTCCCCCTATCCAGACTCTGTCTGCTGTTAGTTAGTTAATCATCTAAACATGCTAATATACCACCTCCAATACAATGGGCTTTTAAATACCATATGCGTAGGACCTGATCAACAACTTGTGCTGAATTACTCTATTTTAGTCAATGTATCCTTTAAATTCATTTTTAGTAGGGGTATTTAGGTTATTTGTTGAACTATTCAATCCCTTTACATTACATGGAATAACAAAGGGCTGACTTGTGTCAGAGTCAAAGAGTCATAGAGATGTACAGCATGGAAACAGACCCTTCGGTCCAACTCGTGCATGCTAACCAGATATCCTAACCCAATCTAGTCCCACCTGCCAGCACCTGGCCCATATCTCTCCAAACCCTTCCTATTCATATACCCATCCAGATGCCTTTTAAATGTTGCAATTGTACCAGCCTCCACCACTTCCTCTGGCAGCTCATTCCATACACTTACCACCCTCTGAGTGAAAAAGTTGCCCCGTAGGTCTCTTTTATATCTTTCCTCTCTCACCCTAAACCTATATACTCTAGTTCTGGACTCCCCCACACCAGAGAAAAGACGTCTATTTATCCTATCCATGCCCTTTTTGATTTTATAAACCTCTACAAGGTCACCCCTCAGCCTCCGATGCTCCAGGGAAAACAGCCCTAACCTATTCAACCTCTTCCTATAGCTCAAATCCTCCGACCCTGGCAACATCCTTGCAAATCTTTTCTGAACCCTTTCAAGTTTCACAACATCTTTCCAATAGGAAGGAGATCAGATTTGCACGCAATATTCCAAAGGTGGCCTAACCAATGTCCTGTACAGCTGCAACATGGCCTCCCAACTCCTGTACTCAATACTTTGATCAATAAAGAAAAGCAGGAAAGCATACCAAATGCCTTCTTCACTATCCCATCTACCTTCAACAAGCTATGAACCTGCACTTCAAGGTCTCTTTGTTCCACAACACGCCCCAGAACCTTACCATAAATTGTATAAGTTCTGCTAAGATTTGCTTTCTCAAAATGCAGCACCTTGCATTTATCAAAATTAAACTCCATCGGACACTCCTCAGCCATGGCCCATCTGATCAAGATCCTATTGTAATCTGAGGTAACCTTCACTGTCCACCACACCTCCAAATTTGGTGTGAGATGAACTTTGAGTTTTTGCAAAGCTGAGTCATTTAGTTGGAGAATTGGTTGCGTTGAGGCTCTTAGGAAACAACCTGTGGAATCACATCATTCAGGTTTGTTAGAAAAGGAGACATTCAACATCCAGAACCTGCAGAAGGAATATTCTGAGTAAGATTTTGGGTAGTCTTGCAACAAGTGTTGGAGGTTTACACCTTCATGTTGAATACACTGGCATCTTCAGCAAAGATATCAAACTAGTCAATCATACATCATTATATGTTTGACAGGCTCATCACTTCCAAAGTCTGGTTTCCATACGTCCTACGCATTAGGTTAATTAGAAAATATTCAAAGAGGATCAAATGCATGAAGTTTTACATTACATTACACATTTTGTTGAGCCCAAATATCATTTTGGTGCAGCTCAATCTGCTGTTTATCATATAACAATCAAGGCTTTCCCTGTCTCAGTGCAACATCTGGAGCTTATTTGCTAAGTCATTTTGGACTAGCAACATCCTCGCCACCTTTATAAGTATCTTCAAAACTTCAATTTTCAACAGATCTATTTTTCTTTATTTGATGATTGCTCAATCTATTTTCTCCAACAAATTTTGTTACGTTAACAACGCTACATTTGCTATTTGCAGAATACTGAAACTACAGATGGTGACACTAAGAGACGAGCTCCTTGAGATTTCCACCTTTCTTATAAGCCTTGAAAATATTTTCACCAGTTGCTTCCCTCAATGTATGTCAAATATTATTACTGAGCTAATAAGCTGACTTCTTCCAATAGATGAGATTTTACAACTTATCCTAAGCTGCTATAACATATCTCACAAGCAGTGGAGTTAGTCATCGAGATTAAATGAAAAGGAAGAATGAAAATGTTAAAACTCTGAAATGAAAAGAGACTGGATAGAAATAGATGATCACCAATTGTGAAGTGAAAAAGCATGTTAAAATTCTGAGGAAAGAAGATTCTAGGAAAGGGTTAAATGAGTGAGGGTTATTCAGGGAATCTTCGAGGAGAAAGTGAGGTCTGCAGATGCTGGAGATCAAAGGGGAAATTGCGGTCCTTGAAGAAGGAGGCCATCTGGGTTGTACGTATTTTATTCAGGGAATCATTGGTCATAGAATTCCTAGAGCACATGAAGAGGTCAATCAGCCCTTCGGGTCTATACTGACTTTCTAAAAAGCATCCCACCCTATCCCCATAACCTTGCATTTACCGTAACTAACCCACCTAGCCTGCATCCCTGGATACCATAGGCAATTTAGCGTGGTTAACCCAACTGAAAGTCACATCTTTGGACCATTGGCAGAAACCAGAGCATGTAGTGGAACCCCACGCAAACACAGGGAGAACATGCAAACCTCACACAGTCACCAGAGGCTGCAATCAAATCCAAGTCCCTGGTGCTGTGAGGCAGCCGTGCTAACCACTGAGCCACCATGCCACCCCTGAAATCGAGGATATTACCAAATTGAAAGAAATGAAACACATACAAAATGGCAAAAATTGTGTTGAGAGTGATAATAAAGGTGGAGTTAAGGGTGGAAATGATCTTGTAAAGATTAGCAGTAAGATCGGGAAAGTCTGAAAAAGCAACAAAAGATGACTAAACAAAAGAACATAAACTTTAAAAGGTAAACTGGCATGTTATATGAGAAAGGAAAGCAAGAATAAAAGCAAAATGTTCACTTGTTTGATCCAAGGCATGGAGGGATTTTCTGATAAGGTTTGCGTAGGTTAGAAGAACGAGAGGTGATCTTATTAAAATGTGTAAGATGCATAGAAAATGTGACAAGATGGTTTCTATGAGGTTATATCCCCTTTTGGGACTATCTTGGACTAGAGAATGTAATCTCAGAGCAAGGGGTACCCATACAAACCAGAGATGATGAAGGAATTTCTTTTCTCAAAGGGGGCTAATCTAAAAAGAATTATTCCAGATTGCTGTCAAAACTGGGCTGTTTAGTATATTCTAGGCTGAGATAAACAGATTTTTAATCAGTAAGGGAATCGAGGGGAAAAGGCAGGAAAGTGGAACTGAAGATGATAAAATCACCCATAATCTCGGTGAACAGTAAATTCTCCAATCCCTACAGTATGGAAAGAGTCCATGCAGCCCATTGAGTCCACACTGACCCACCATAGAGCATCTCATTTGTTGAAACTTTATTGCTGGAACAGCACAGCAGGTCAGGCAGCATCCAGGGAACAGGAGATTCGACGTTCCTGAAGAGGGGCCTGTGCCTGAAACGTCGAATCTCCTGTTCCCTGGATGCTGCCTGACCTGCTGTGCTGTTCCAGCAATAAAGTTTCAACTTTGATCTCCAGCATCTGCAGACCTCACTTTCTCCTCATAGAGCATCTCATGCAAACCCTCCACCATCATTGTAATCCCACGCTTTTTTAGCATGGCCAAACTTTCTAACATGCATATCTTTGGACTGAGAGCAAACTGGAGCACACAGAAATGAGAAGAATGTATAAACTCCACACAGATAGTCACCCAAGACTGGATTTGAACCTAGGTCACTGGTGCTAAGCAAGCAGGGTTAATCACTGAGCTACTATGCCACCATCATTGTCCATGGTGGAGCAGACTTGATTGGCTGAATGGCCTACTTCAGCTCCAATGTCTTATGGTCTTAGTGTTTGAGGTGTAACCATTCAACGGAAACCCTACTGACAAAGATTTCTGACTGACGCCAACACTGATTAATTTGGCATATTCAGTGTTCAAGAAATCTTACCTTGGGGTACCCGTATAATTCTACCAATGATTGGTTATTGCCCATCAATCAAATAGAGAATTTGTGACTCCATAGTAAAGTGAATCCCCAGTGAAACCTGCATTTGCTGACAGTTGGAGATGGGGAATAGAGCATCAATTCTGGTGTACATTTCTGGTCGCCCCATTACAGGAAGGATGTGGAGGCATTGGAAAAGGTGCAGAGGAGATTTACCAAGATGTTGTCTAGTCTGGAGGGAAGGTCTTATGAGGAAAATTGAGAGACTTGTATATGTTCTCATTGGAAAGAAGAAGGCTAAAAGGGGATTTGATAGAGACATACAAGATGATCAGAGGGTTAGATAGGGTAGACAGTGGAAGTCTTTTTCCTGGAATGATAATGTCAGCTTGTACGAGGGGGCATAGATTTAAGACAGATGTCAGAGGCAGGTTCTTTACTCAGAGAGCAGTAAGGGCATGGAATGCCCTACCTGCTAATGTAGTTAACTCAGCCACCTTAGGGAGATTTAAACAATCCTTGGATAAACACATGGATGATGATGGGGTAGTGTAGGGGGATTGGCTCAGATTAGTTCATAGATCAGGGCAACATCAAGGGCCAAAGGGCCTGTTCTACACTGTTTAATGAAAAGCAAAAAGTCTTCTCCAAGAATTCCACTTAGTGGAGCAGACTGCTGGTGAGTGAGAGACACATTTGTAAGGAGATGAAATTTAGCATTACCATGAAACTTGAACAACTATCCCCACAGTGGTATCTTCAATCTTTTGGAGATTGCAGTGCTGAGAGACTATAATGCATTGTTATATTTCCTCTGTCTCTGTGCCTTTGTGTTTCTCTATTGCACTATTTTGTAATTTAAGGTTACAGGAGTTTCTGGAACAGCATAACAAGCATCAGCAGCTGGAGTGCAGCAAAGCACATCTGAGTTGCTGGTGCATCCCACAACCGCATCAGCTTCCATGCTTTGTAAATGGGTCTGGTCACCAGTTTGGAGTGAAGAGGTAACAATCAGTGCTCACCCGGAAAAGAACACTGGATATGGGGGAACTGGATGTGAGAGGACTGTGACAAAGGGCACTGTTTGCACGACCTGTATCTGTGAATCTTGGCTTGAATTCCTTAGAGACAATGTCCCAGACACCACCATCACCATCCCTAAATATATCCTGTCTCACTTCCATCTCAAAGGCAGCAGGTATATGGGAACACCACCAGCTGCATGTTCCTTCCAAGTCAGTCACCATCCTGACTAGGAAATATGTCACCATTCCTTCACTGTTGCTGGGTCAAAATCCTGGAATTCCCTCCCTCAGGTCATTGTGGGCTAACCTATAGGATGTGGACTGCAGCAGTTCAAGAAGGCAGCTCACCACCACCTTCTCAAGGACAACCAGGGATGAGCAATAAACACTGGCCAGCCAGCGATGCCCACATCCAACATATGAATAAACAAATGAAAAAAGCTGCTGTGAAAAGGAGCTGGAATTTTATTGGAGAAAGCTCAGAGATTTGAGGGAATTTGTGGCTGAAATTACTACCAAATTTAATCCTACTTAAATTATCCAAGAGCTCCATTGGGTCTATATTTGGTGTTTCTCCTATTCAATGCATATTTTCTATTTCCTATTAACCACTATTTGACTTTCAATTCATGTTTGTCAATGAAGCCAAAATCAACATAAATTCAAATGAAGCTGAAATCTTGCCCATTGATTTCCTAGTCTGGTCTGTTATTTTGGTTTATTGGTCTCCAGACAGTTATGACAATATTAAAATGCACAGATACTGCTAGGACTGTGTCCTGATCCCTATTTTGACAGCTACTTTCTTCTCCATGAACCTGAGCTTTATGTTCCTATTGAATAATAAATTTCTTTACTACCTCAATGAAATTCTTGTAAGTCATTCTGTGGTGATTATTATTGAAGATTATTGTTATATTTGTACTTTTGGATCGATGTCAAAGATCTATATAAAAACATAGCAGGCATTACATTGGGCCTTTTCCATTGCTTCTATGTCAGTTATGAAGTTCATAATAATTGTGTTAAATGTCAAAACTTGGGCAGAACCTGAGATGGTGCAAGAATGTATTTTTCAATGTAGGAAAATTGAACTAATTTGGGAATATTTAATCTCTCAAATCATAATGTTTGATACTTCTGATGTCCAATGTAACATTGTAAAAACAGCAATATCCTCTGAAAAGTTACATATACATTTTGAAGACTCATCGGTAAATCATTCGTAATTGTTTCACACTGGCGATCTGATTGTTTCATATTACCCAACACAAGGAACATCAATTGTTGTTTTTACAACTTTACATTGGACATCAGGAGAATCAAACATTTTGCTACCAAAAACTGTTTGCAGGTACATGATGGATTTTTGTCTTTTGTTTAAACACCCTCATCAATTTCCCAATTGTGCCCTATTATTACATTTACCTGTATGAATAAAAGGTGACTGTTGGCTATGATGTGCCTTGGAGGGTCATGAAGGATGTGAAATACACCATATAAGTGCACAGTTTATTTTTAGTTAATGTTTTATTACCTTGAACAGAGAAATAGCACTCCTATACCATAAAGTAACATAGAGAAAAGTTAAAATTCAAATTTGTCCCCAGTGTGCAATGAATAAGGGACATATGTTAATTTTATCCTAATCTCTCACATTTATCATCAGAATTCAAGGAAAACCATTCTTATATGTTTCTGTTTTAACCACATGAGCTGCAAATTTAGAATGCAAGGGGAAGTTTGGTTTTTTCAGTCCTGTTTAGAAGACCATTTCATTCTGTTTATCATGTGTCACTTTGATAGTGTGACTTGAAGTAAGACTGTGAAGGATTCACTACATAAAGGTTACTGCTCCTTTTCTGCTGTGATTGCATAATGAAGAAAAGCGTTTGCCTTAAAGCTATAGTCTCAGTGCCAGTTATGCTTGCATTCAGGTTTGTCTTTGTCAGAGTAAGATGGTCCTGTTGCTTCCTCAAGAGATGTCACAACAGGCCTTAATTGGAAACAGTTGCAAAAGGGCAACAGGCACATCAAAGTTGTGATCTGTTCGAGCACTACTCTTCTGAGATCTTTAACTCAAAGATGTAAATGGCTTCTGGCATTTCAGAAGTGAGAGCAATTAAAATAGACAGCAAACCACCACAGTGCTGACAAAATAGATCACACAGTGAAGACTGCAAACTTCAGGGTAGATAATGGACCATAGAATATTGGTGAAAAATGCAGAGTAGGGAGAAAGGAGCAGAGTTTGAAAACTGTACCAAATATCCAGAGACATGAATAACCTTTTAATTCCATTGATTAAAAAGCACAGAAATAAAATACTTACATTATGCTATTTGTCTGACTTGCAACTTTGCCTGTGCCAACCACGGGAGCATCACAAGAGCAAAGCATTAGCTGTTTGTACTGTCCTTTGCATCTG
This sequence comes from Chiloscyllium plagiosum, assembly GCF_004010195.1. Taxonomy (NCBI): domain Eukaryota; kingdom Metazoa; phylum Chordata; class Chondrichthyes; order Orectolobiformes; family Hemiscylliidae; genus Chiloscyllium; species Chiloscyllium plagiosum. The sequence goes on from NC_057719.1 coordinate 33,117,551, forward strand.
AATGGAATTTGAGTTTCAGATCACTCTCTGGTAGGGATGAGTACTAACACAGTGGTTCTGCATTCAGAAGGTTACTAACATTGCACCGAGAACATCAGTGAATATAATGCTTCAATTTCATAGGACACCCAAGTATGAAGAATGAGTCATTGTCTGAATTTCAGCAGATCCCGAAAAGTGGAAAGTAAAGCAATCTTGGCACCCAGAAGTTTTCAGCGAAGAGGTTAAATAAAATCAACATGATAAACACCCAAAAATGAACTATATAAAGTTTTTCACACAAGTGCTTTAGCAAATCTCACATTATTTATTGGTCTCCAACCAGAGCACTGAATAATAATTTATGTAAAAACAGTCATGTGAAAACTGTTGCCATAGGGATAAAACAGCTCTGCTAACCTGCACATGTTGGTATTTAGAACACTCTTAAAATAGATAAGTTTGAAGCACTGGCAGAAGAGCCAGTTCTCTGGTGCATTGCTTGGAATACAGATCGCTCATTTTGGAAGTGACTTACTCATGTAATCTCTCCTCTTAATCCTGCACACAGGTGAAAACAATGTTAATTAGGGGCTCTCAAGCAGTAATTCGTCATGAACTGTTCAACCTGAAAGTAATAGTCATCCTGTCATTCCACACAAAGGAGAAGTTTATCATTTGAATTGCAAAGCAGTGAAGTGCAGTGAGAGTGCAAGAATCATCTGCAGTTGAACACAAGTCAAGTTGTCAAACACAGAAATGCTTTGAGAGGCAAATTTTACAGTGCTAGCCTGGCTGCTTTTACCTACTACCCTCTATTACCTTAAACAAGCAAATATTCTCATTTGAGAGGGAGCGTGCTGCTTCAGTATTCAAAGGCTGACCTTCAGTTTGACCTGACCTATACGGAAATTACATCCAACTTTACTCATTGCATGGCTTTGCCTATCTTGCTGTAATCCTAGGGAAATGAAAGGGAATATTATGGTTTTGGACACAATTGCCATTTAGAAAGTTAACACAATGTTCCATAATCCATAGTATATAAGGGTTTCATGGCATGCATTCACATTTTCCTCACTTTGCTGGAACCACAGGAATCTATTTGCATCACTTCAATCTGTTGTTTTAGTGACAATTCTTCAATTAAGTGGATCTCACTCCCTTAATCCCTTTCAATGGCCCCTGTATTAGCATTTAGCCAAATTTCTCTTAAAAAATCTCTGCCTGAACCATTTATGTGTAAAAACATTGCACATTGCAATTATCTCTATTCTCAGTCCCTATTCTCAGTCTTTGGCTGATCATTTTAAATTGATTCCTCATGTAAACATAATCAGTTTTCTCCATGGAAACCTTTCATGAATTGAAAAGCTGCATTCACTTTCTTTTTAGCTTTCTTTGTTCAGTGAAGGTAGTTTCAGCATCCTGGGTCTTTCTTTCCAACTATTATGTCACATGCTTGGCATTATCATCCTCTACAGTTTTAATATTGTTATAATTGATGTTAAAGCACCTCAAGTACTCTTCTTTGTGACGTAACCAGCACTTTATATAAATACAACAATATTGCTTTAGGTTTGAGCTCTATACGATATCTATTAAACTAAAAATGTTTTGCCTCTCCACTTTCAAAGGATTTTATATTTAAGCCTTAAGTCTATTTGTTTATTCATACCATTTAGTAACTTTTCACTTAGTGCATTCACATAATCGTTGTGTTTTTCCAAAAATATGTTGCCTAATATTTATCCAAGTGAAATGGAATTTGATTCCAATCTTCGATTTCCATGAATCCGCCTTTATTTTTTTTTGTAGTGTCATTGTTTGCCAAATTTTCTACTTTCTTGTCAATAGCAGATGTTGAGATAGTGGTCTGTATGTTACTCCAGATAGGTTTGGGTATTTAATGGCTTTTTGGCAGAAATCCAATTTCCCTCTCCATTTTCAACTCTGCATTTTTCCTCAGCCCTTTTGCAAATCAGTTGTTCCAATATGTAAAATACAGACACACACACACACACCCTCTACTGAGGCTGCGATCACTGTTTTCAATCAAGGAGGAAAAGTGAGGCGGCACAGTGGCTCAGTGGTTAGTGCTGCTGCCTCACAGCACCAGGGACTTGGGTTTGATTCCTGCCTCAGGCGATTGTCTGTGTGGAGTTTGCACATTCTCTGAGTGTCTGTGTGGGTTTTCTCCAGGTGCTCCGGTTTCCTCCCACAATCTGAAGAGGAGCAGGTCAGGTGAATTGGCCGTGCTAAATTGCCCATAGTGTTAGGTGCATTAGTCAGAGGGGTTACTCTTCGGAGGGTTGGTGTGGACTTCTTGGGCTAAAGGACCTGTTTCCACATTGTAGGGAATCTAATCTAAAAAAAATCAAATCTCCACTAGTGTACCAATTTTGTTTCATTGCTTAAGGTTTTGGAAACCTATTGAAACATTCCATTTTTTGAGAGTCAGTGAAGAAAATGGAAAGCCTGCTGAGCAGTCAGGAGCATTTTGGAAGGTAAATGTGAAGTGCTTTCAAATCTTCAAATATCATTATTTGCTGCAAAATCACAAAGTAAATGTGCTTTTCATGCTGAGGTTCATCACGGACATTTGACCTTTGAAGACAAGTGCATCCTTCCATTGAGCAACTCTGTGTATTTGTTCTCATGCATCACATTATAATTCTGATGGAGAAAACACCATAATGTGTGAAAAGTATTACTTGTGAACATATGAATTAGAAGCATGGGACCACTCAGCCTTCTAAGCATGTTCTGCCACTCAAAGGCTTCATGGCTAATTGTATCAAATCTCAATTTTGCCTACCCCTCACAACCTTTCACGATCTACCTTGTAAAAATAACTTATTGACCTATGCCTTAAAAATATTGAAAAACTTTATTTCCACTGGCTTTTGAGGAAGAAAGTTCCAACCCTCTGCAAGGAAAATTCTCCCCATCTCTGTCATAATTAGGCAACTCCTTAATTTAAAACAGTGGCCACTAGTTCTAGAGATTCTCGTGAGAGGGAACATCCTTTCCACATCCTCTCTGTCAAGACCCTTCAGAATCTTATATGTTTCAATCAAATCACCTCCAAAACTTAGTGAATGAGAACCTTGCTCATCATTCCACATAAGACAATACACCCATTCTTGGTCTAGTAAACTTTTTCTGAACATTTATATCATTCTAGTGCATTTATATTATTCCATACCTAAGAGAACACTACTGTACACAATATCCAAAGGTGATCTCACCGATGTCTTGTTTAATTGAAGCACAACCTTTTCACCTTTGTATTCCATTCCCCTCACAATAAACAATAACATTCTATTCATTTTCCTAATTACTCAATGTACTTGTAGACTAAGCTTTCGTTATTCATGCACTGGGACACCCAGATCATTCTGTAACGCAGAGCTTTGTACTTCTCACCATGTCGCTAAAATGTTTTTTTTCTTTTATTCCTATTGAAATTGGCATTTGTACCATATGTCATGTTATACTCCATGTGCCAAATTGTTGTCCATTCATTTAACCTTCACTTCTTTGAATCCTTGTGAAGCATCCTTTCATCCCCTCTTCAATTTACATTGCTGTTTATTTTTGTGTCATCAGCAAACTTAGCCACCATATCTGCAGTCCCTTCATCAAAGCCATTTGTAAAAATTATAAAATGTTGAGGTCCCAGCACTGATTCTTGTGGCATCATTATATTTTGCCTACCAGAACATGACTCATTATTGCCAATCTTTTCCTGTTAACCAGCCAGTCTTCTATCCATGCTAGTATATTACCTTCCTGAAGAAGGGCTTATGCCCGAAACGTCGATTCTCCTGTTCCCTGGATGCTGCCTGACCTGCTACGCTTTTCCAGCAATACATTTTCAGCTCTGATCTCCAGCATCTGCAGACCTCACTTTCTCCCCAGTATATTACCTCAAACTTGTAGTCACTGCAACAACTTTTTGATATGGAACCTCATCAAAAGTTTTCTGAAGATCGAAGTACTGCATTTCCACTAGTTCTCCTTTATCCACAACACACATTACTTCCTCAAAGAACTCTAATAAATGCTTAAATGTGATATCCTTTTTGAAAAAACCATACTGACCACTGACTGATTACTTTAGGCCTTTCTGAGGCCCCTGCTGTAACTTCTGTCATCACAATGTCTACCATCTGCCATACAACATTTAAGCTAACTGACCTGTGGTTTCCTGCTCTGTTTCCCTTTTAAAATAAAGGACTAACACTCACTATATTCCAATCTAATGGAGCTTTCCAGAATCTAAGATATTTTGGAAATTTAAAACCAACATCTCAATTTTCTCAATAGCCACTTGCTTTAAGACCCGAGGCTGAAGTCTAACATGACCTCAAGAGACTTGTCAGCCTGCAACTCCAATCATTTGCTTAGAAATACTTCCCTGAAAATTGTAATGTTGAGGTCCTGCCCTCTTTCCATTTCCTGATTCAAACTATTGCTGAGATATTTCCTGTATCACCTGCAGTGAAAACTGATGCAAAATGCTGATTCAATCCATCTGCTATCTGCTTATTTTCCATTATTAATTCTCCAAATATACTTGCTATAGGAATAGCAAGCTCTTTGTAAACTCTTTTCAGTTTCAAATATATACTACCTGTTTTTCATTTTTCCAGATAGTGTTCTCACATATCAACTTTTTTCCTCCTTTTAGTCAATTTTGCTGTTTTTATGTTGTATCCAAACTTCTGACTTGCCACACATCTTTGCGTAATTATTTTCTTTTTAATTATGCTTGAGATTATCTTTAATTCTTTTAGTTAACACAGAGTCCACCTTTGGAATTTTTCTTTCTCTTTGGAATTATCTATCATGTGTATTCTGTACGGTCTCCTGAGATGTCAGACATTGCTGGTGATATATCCCTTAAGCTAAAAAAAAAGAATTGCAGTTGCTGCAAATTGGAAATAAAAACAGAAATTGATGTAGAAACTCAACAGGTCTGGCAGCATCTGTGCAAAGAAAACAGGGTTGATGTTTTGGATCCAGTGACCCTTCTTCCTAACTGATTGTAGCTAGGAAAAGGAAAAGATAGATGTTGAAGATGAAGTGGGATATGCGGGACTGACTGAACGAGAGGTGGACATGGAGCCCAGAGAGAGAAAACAGAAATTGGGCAGTCAAAGGCATTGTTAAAGGTCGATCTGGGAGAATCAATAGCTGCTATTGGCTGACCTTTACCCATTCCTTGTCTCTCCCATCTATCATAATTTATACTTGGCCATTCTGTATTTGCTACCAAATTGGATAACCTCACAATTCACTGTTATCCTGAATTTGGCATGTATTTGCCAATTCATTCAACTTGTATGAATTACTTTGAACTCTTTTTACATCCTCTTGAAACCTTTTTACTCTCAATTCTTCCTGGGTTTGTGTTGTCAGTAAACTTTAAAATAGTACGTTTGATTGCCTCATTCAAATCATTGATATAAATTGTAAATTGCTGTGAATGTAAAATTCTACCATATTATGATCACTGTTACCTAGCTAATCTTGTAAGCACTGTAACCTTTGCTTTGAGATAATTAGTTAATACCAAATGAAGTGCAGTCTGTTCTCTGGTTAGCTCCAGAACATGCTGTTCTCGGGAAGTAACCCAGAAATAGTATATGAGCTCCTCATTTAGGCCGCCGTTGACAATCTAATTTTTCCAGGTTATATACAAATTAAAATCTTCCATGATTCTCACCATATTTATCCGGGAAACTCACATTGTTTCTTATTTATGCTCCAACATACCATGTGGTTACCATGGAATGGGTGGGGGTATTGGGAGAGGGGTTTGGGTGTCGGTTATAAACACGTTTCACAAGTTAGCTCATATTTTTATTATTTCTCATCTCTGTCCAAATCACTTGTATACCATCACTTAGTTCACTCCTTGTTATTCTGCTGGTATCATGATTAGTTAACAGAATCATTCCTCCATTTTCCCTAGCTTCTTGACTTTCCAAATTATCAAGTACACTTCAATGTTCAGATCTCAATCTACATCATTCCATAGCCACATCTCATAGTGGTTAGTTGATTATACTTATTCATATTTATTTTCATTACCAGTTCAATGTTTTGTATCAAATGTTGCATTTGTTCAGAGACACAGCCTTTGGTTTGGTCAATTTATTATTTTTGTAATCTCCAAGGTGTAACTGTTGATTTACACTTACACATATTCTCTCTCTATTTCTTCCAGCCACAATTTGTTTATCATTTCCCAG
>NC_057719.1:33124292-33128911 GCF_004010195.1 Chiloscyllium plagiosum
CCCTCTTTCCATTTCCTGATTCAAACTATTGCTGAGATATTTCCTGTATCACCTGCAGTGAAAACTGATGCAAAATGCTGATTCAATCCATCTGCTATCTGCTTATTTTCCATTATTAATTCTCCAAATATACTTGCTATAGGAATAGCAAGCTCTTTGTAAACTCTTTTCAGTTTCAAATATATACTACCTGTTTTTCATTTTTCCAGATAGTGTTCTCACATATCAACTTTTTTCCTCCTTTTAGTCAATTTTGCTGTTTTTATGTTGTATCCAAACTTCTGACTTGCCACACATCTTTGCGTAATTATTTTCTTTTTAATTATGCTTGAGATTATCTTTAATTCTTTTAGTTAACACAGAGTCCACCTTTGGAATTTTTCTTTCTCTTTGGAATTATCTATCATGTGTATTCTGTACGGTCTCCTGAGATGTCAGACATTGCTGGTGATATATCCCTTAAGCTAAAAAAAAGAAAGAATTGCAGTTGCTGCAAATTGGAAATAAAAACAGAAATTGCTGTAGAAACTCAACAGGTCTGGCAGCATCTGTGCAAAGAAAACAGGGTTGATGTTTTGGATCCAGTGACCCTTCTTCCTAACTGATTGTAGCTAGGAAAAGGAAAAGATAGATGTTGAAGATGAAGTGGGATATGCGGGACTGACTGAACGAGAGGTGGACATGGAGCCCAGAGAGAGAAAACAGAAATTGGGCAGTCAAAGGCATTGTTAAAGGTCGATCTGGGAGAATCAATAGCTGCTATTGGCTGACCTTTACCCATTCCTTGTCTCTCCCATCTATCATAATTTATACTTGGCCATTCTGTATTTGCTACCAAATTGGATAACCTCACAATTCACTGTTATCCTGAATTTGGCATGTATTTGCCAATTCATTCAACTTGTATGAATTACTTTGAACTCTTTTTACATCCTCTTGAAACCTTTTTACTCTCAATTCTTCCTGGGTTTGTGTTGTCAGTAAACTTTAAAATAGTACGTTTGATTGCCTCATTCAAATCATTGATATAAATTGTAAATTGCTGTGAATGTAAAATTCTACCATATTATGATCACTGTTACCTAGCTAATCTTGTAAGCACTGTAACCTTTGCTTTGAGATAATTAGTTAATACCAAATGAAGTGCAGTCTGTTCTCTGGTTAGCTCCAGAACATGCTGTTCTCGGGAAGTAACCCAGAAATAGTATATGAGCTCCTCATTTAGGCTGCCGTTGACAATCTAATTTTTCCAGGTTATATACAAATTAAAATCTTCCATGATTCTCACCATGTTTATCCGGGAAACTCACATTGTTTCTTATTTATGCTCCAACATACCATGTGGTTACCATGGAATGGGTGGGGGTATTGGGAGAGGGGTTTGGGTGTCGGTTATAAACACGTTTCACAAGTTAGCTCATATTTTTATTATTTCTCATCTCTGTCCAAATCACTTGTATACCATCACTTAGTTCACTCCTTGTTATTCTGCTGGTATCATGATTAGTTAACAGAATCATTCCTCCATTTTCCCTAGCTTCTTGACTTTCCAAATTATCAAGTACACTTCAATGTTCAGATCTCAATCTACATCATTCCATAGCCACATCTCATAGTGGTTAGTTGATTATACTTATTCATATTTATTTTCATTACCAGTTCAATGTTTTGTATCAAATGTTGCATTTGTTCAGAGACACAGCCTTTGGTTTGGTCAATTTATTATTTTTGTAATCTCCAAGGTGTAACTGTTGATTTACACTTACACATATTCTCTCTCTATTTCTTCCAGCCACAATTTGTTTATCATTTCCCAGATTTATTGCATTCTCCTTTAATTTGTCTCTACTCTTTGATTTACCACATCTTTCCAAATTTGATTCCTTACCCCATGACTTGGTTTAAAATCTTTTCCACTTCCCTCATTGTGTGACTAGCTAGAACATGGTACGGTTCAGGACTCGATTAACCCAATGATATAGCCCCCACCTTGCCCAGTACTGACACCAGTGCTTCAGGAATTGAAATAATTTTGACCACATCAGTCTTTGAGTCTAAACCTATTGTCCAGAGACAAAATGTCCTGAAAGTCTCTGCTGTTAGTTTTCTCTACAGTTTATGTAAATGGTTTTGATACTTGACACAATCTTACTGCCTGTTTTCTTATAATGGTTTGCAAGCACTCTGCTTTGAAGTTGAAATAAACACCTTCTGTCCTCCCTTCCCAGGGAGCAGACTATTGTTTGAACAGCTATGGCTATTCTGAGTGCTGTTGAGTTTCAAGTGCATGTGGGTTTCGGCACAGTAGGTGCTCCATTCATCCGAGAATAGATAACTATTTCACAAAGTTCTTGTCCATCTGTTGCCTTTATTCATCTAGACAGGAAAGGTTATAGATTTTAAAATGTGGTTGAAGAAGCCTTCATGAATTGGAATCACTAACATTTACAGTACAGAAGGAAGCCAATTGATCCATCATGCCTGTACTGGCTACCAAAAGAGCTACCCAGCTAGTCCCTCCATGCATCCCTACCTCCATAGTCCTCTAATTTTATCAATTTAAAATGCAGATATAGCTCCCTTTTGAAACCTCCGATGAAATCTGCCTCCAAGCGTTCTCTAAGGCAATACATTCTGAATCCTAACAACTCTCTGAGTAAAGACATTCTCCTCATCTCAATCCTAGCTCTCTTGCTGACTATTTTGAAACTGTGACTCCTAGTTACTGACACATCAACTAGTGGAAACAGAATATCCTTCTTTATCCTGTCAAAATTGTTCTTAATTTTTAACATCTCAATAAGATCACCCTCCCTGATCCAAGGAGAATACATCCAATTTCTCTAAACTTTCCTGGTATCTAAAATCCTTCATTCCTGGTGTCATTTTAGTAAATCTTGTCTGAACTCTCTCCAGTTGTTACAATGCATTTGGTAGATGGTACACACAATAAGCTACTAGAGAAGGAAGTGAGTGTTGAACGTGGGTGGAGCACTAATGAAGTGGGCTGTTTCATCCTAATTGTTTTGAGCTTCCTGAGTGTTGCTGTAGTGGAGAGCATCCCATCACACTTTTGACTTGGACCCTGTAGTTGGTGAATAGGCTTTGGAGAGCCTGGAGATAAGTTTCTCATTGCCAAATATCTAGGCTCTGGCCTCCTCTTATAGTTATATTCTATGTGGGTTGTCTAGTAAAGTTAGCTTTGCAATCAATGAAGTACTTTTTATAGTCAAAGTCATAATGTAGAAAACAGCACCTATTTTGCACACAACTGGATCTCATAAACAGCAACATCTGTTTTCCTGAGTTGATGCACAATTGGCTTCACCGCGTTAGTTGGACATAATTTCAAACAATGTTGAGAGATGGATAACTGTTAACAAAAAGTTTTTTTTTATTATAACATCACTTTTAACTTGATCTGCTTTTATCTTGACAGCCTGAATGTCAGGACAGCCAACTAAATGTCCCACTTTACCACATCTACTTAACTCTATTTTTCTATAAATGAAGTGCACTATAGGGGTCTAACAAACTTTGCATGAGTTAGGCTGGCCAAGACATTTAGGTCAGCGTGCCTGAGCAGAATATTGAAGCCACGTTGGCATAATACAACATCACTATTAGGAATACTATGTGATAACCTCACGCTGTCACCACAGGAACAGACTCTGCAAGCAGAGCCAATCAATGAAAGTCGATAAAATAAAATGTATTTTTTGTTGTCCATTTAAAATAAAATATCCACCGGCTTTACATCAATGTCAAAAGCAAAATGGCCAAAGAGAAAGACAAAATCAACTGTAAAACAGAGCAGCCACAAGACATACCATTAGTCTTTAAGTGATTTGAATAATACATTATGGTTTATTCCAACTGAATGAAATCCAGTAGCTAAAAATATGTTTTTAGAAAATCTTGAAGGACACTTCCCTTCAGTAGATTTGACTCACGTTAGAAAGTGTGCAATGAAATCTGCAGGGGTTTAAGTAGTTTATTATTTTTTTAATTCCATAAATTTTTAAAATTCCTACATTTCCTTTAGTGAGAGAGAGAAGGGGAGGTATTGACCTAGGGATATTATCACTGGACAGTTAATCCAGAGGCTCAGGTAATGTCCTGGGAATCTGGGTTTGAGTGCTGCCATGGCAGATGGTAGAATTTGAATCCAATAGAAGTCTGAAATTAAGAGTCTAATGTTGACCATGAATCGATTGTCAGGAAAAACCCATCTGGTTCACTAATGTCTTTTAGGGAAGGAAATTACCATCCTTGCCTGGTCTGACCTACATGTGACTCCAGACCCACAGCAATGTGGTTGACTCTTAACTGCCCTCTGGGCAATTCAATATGGGCAATAAATGCTGGCCTAACCAGCGACACTCTCATATAGTGAATGAACAAAGTTGTACAAGAGCAGAGGTAAAAACAATGACTGCAGATGCTGGAAACCAGATTCTGGATCAGTGGTGCTGGAAGAGCACAGCAATTCAGGCAGCATCCGAGGACAAGCAAAATCGACGTTTCGGGCAAAAGCCCTTCATCAGGAATAAAGGCAGAGAGCCTGAAGCGTGGAGAGATAAGCTAGAGGAGGGTGGGGGTCGGGATAGAGTAGCATA
>NC_057719.1:33129290-33153671 GCF_004010195.1 Chiloscyllium plagiosum
GGACCTGACCAGGTAGTCACGGATGGAACGGTCTTTGCGGAAGGCGGAGAGTGGTGGGGAGGGAAATATATCCCTGGTGGTGGGGTCTGTTTGGAGGTGGCGGAAATGTCGGCGGATGATTTGGTTTATGCGAAGGTTGGTAGGGTGGAAGGTGAGCACCATGGGCGTTCTGTCCTTGTTGCGGTTGGAGGGGTTGGGACTGAGGGCGGAGGTGCGGGATGTTGACGAGATGCGTTGGAGGGCATCTTTAACCATGTGGGAAGGGAAATTGCGGTCTCTAGAGAAGGAGGCCATCTGGTGTGTTCTATGGTGGAACCCCTGGGAGCAGATACGGCGGAGGCGGAGGAATTGGGAATACGGGATGGCATTTTTGCAAGATGTAGGGTGGGAAGAGGTGTAATCCAGGTAGCTGTGGGAGTCGGTGGGTTTGTAGAAAATGTCAGTGTCAAGTCGGTCGTCACTGATGGAGATGGAGAGGTCCAGGAAGGGGAGGGAGATGTCAGAGATGGTCCAGGTAAATTTGGCAACACTAGACAAAACTACCCAGACCTACCTTTGCAACAGCCTTGGTTCCAAAGAGCTTTCTCATCAGTGAGTCAAGAGGATGTGAACTGAATCAGATTCCGTAAATGAGCACAGGATCTGGGCTTATCATTCGACACAGCAGTAAAGGTGGACTGTGTTATCAGAAATGTTAAACTGGGGCACAAAACTGGCCTCTCAGGTAGATAAAAAAATGGATTCTAACAGCTCTATTCTAAGAAGACCTAAAGAGTTCTCCTAAAATGTCCTGGCCAACATTTATTCCCCAATCAAGTTGATCACTGCAGGTTATTGGTGGTTGACCTCCATGCCGTTTGTGGGTCAATGCTATAAAAGCTGGCTGCTGAATTTGCCTACATTTCAATACTGATGACATCTCAAAAGTGTTAAATTAGCTGGAAAGTGTTAGTTGGGAAATCATGACTCTGTGAAAAGCATTAAATAATTACATGTTCTTTCTTGGTCTGACGTTTTTAACAGTCACCCATATATATGAGGTGTTCTGCACTGAAAGTATGTTTCTAGCTGAATGCAGCAAGCTGTAACAATCATATTATTTACCATCAACTGGGAACCATTTTCTTCATTTTTTTAACTTTTGCTATCACTTTTTCTTTCTTTCCTTTGCCTACAACAGAAGCCACATAATAAATGCATTTTTAAAAAATTAATTCTTTTTGGCAGTGAGAGCAACACTGGCAAAGCCAGCAATTGTTACCCACCCCAAACCACCTTTAACTGAATGGTTTGTTAGACCCATTGCAGAGTGCAGTTAAGAGTCAGCATCATCAATGTAGTTCTGGAATCATATATAAAGCAGACTGGAATAAGGACAGCAGATCCACTTCCCTAAAGTACAGTAGTAAATATTTACAACAAGTGATGACTGATCACCATCACTTATAATTCCAGATTTATTAACTAAATTCAAATTTTATCATTTGTCACGTTGGGATTTGAAACCATGGGTGAAATCTTCCCATCTCCTGAAAACTATGGGCTGCAATGAGGAAGTTGGGAAAATCACTAGCGGTCGATGAGAAGCTTTCATGATGTCATGAGCAAAATGTTCAAATTTCCAACCAAGATTTGAACAGTGAGATGAGATTCTTACTACTGAGCTATTTGGATGCAATTGCAGGTATTCACATATCCTTATAATTTAATGTTACCTCATTAATATGCAGTTTCCCATTTTCCTCCTGTAGGATAGGAACTGGACGCTGACAATTCCTGATGTGAAAGTCAGAATAGGTCCCTGGTAACTCTAACATGCCACATCCTTCAGCTTGGACAGCAAAATCTCAGGGCATGCTCCAAGGACAGCAACCACATGCTGACAGCAACCTCCATCCATGGATGATGTCATCTGACATGTACCGGCCTCACTGCATCATGGCAACTCTGATCCACTTACAGTATAGATATGCCCTTTAATACTGCACTTGAAAGCACACTGTCACATTTCATTGGAATGCTGCTACCAGAAGAACAGTTTGCAATGAGGGATAGACACTCAAATCATGGATTGCATCATGCTGCATCTCAAAGCTGCTCACTCACTCTCTCTGCACTTGGTGTTTACTTCAATACTCACAGCAACTTTGCCATGACTTTTGACATTTTGCCCCTTTATCTGGAAGTTAAAGCTATATGACCCTTCAGTCTTGCCTTTCTGATCTGTGCAGATAAAAAGTCAGGCTACCAGCCCCCAAGAGGACATATTGTGATACAACACCATGCTATGTTAATCTCTCACCTACAGCATGTGATAGTAGCTTAAGCAACAAATACATTGCAGGTGCATCAACTAAATGGTCACGTCTCAAAGTCTAAGAGGAGTAATCCTCAACCAATTGTACTTTTATTCATTCATGGGATGTGGGCATCACTAGTCAGACCAACATTCATTACCCATACCTAATTGTTCGGGGTAGTTAGAAATGCTATGAGGCTGGAGGGTCACATGTAAACTAGACAGAGTTAATTTCTTTCCTTAAAGGATATTAATGAACCAGATGAGTTTTAATGACAATTGACAGTGATTACATGGACACCTTTAGGCTTGCCTTTTGCTCCAGAGTCTTATTGAATTCACCGTCTGCCATGATAGGATTGAAACTCATGCCCCAGAACATTAACTTGTGTTTCTGGATTACGAATCTAGCAACAATAACACCAGCCACCGCCACCCCTTATTCAAACAGGGCTTCCATCATTCACGGGGTCTTGATACAATAAGTCATGGGCATTATCCAACTTTAGTCAGGGGCTTGGAGATGATCAGTTGACCACTTCAGGTAAACATGATCAGGCAGTGAATATCACTTTGGTCCAGAGATTTGGCTTCAGTCAGCCTTCAGGATCCATTGCAATCAATCAGAAGATTTTTAATAGGTCAGTGAGGGTGCAACACCAAGATCAGTTGGAGTCTGGTCAGTTATCAAAGTCTTGTAACAAGTCATGTTGAACAATATCGACAATCTGGAAATTGTTGAACACTGGAAATTGGTTTGCTCGCTGAGCTGGACAGTTCATTTCCAGATGTTTTGTTACCCTACTAGGTAACATCTTCAGTGTGCCTCAGGCAAAGCAATGCTGAAAATTCCTGCTTTCTATTTATATGTTTGGGTTTCTTTGGGTTGGTGATGTTATTTCCTGTGGTGAAGTCACTTCCTGTTCCTTTTCTCAGGGGGTGGTAGATGGGGTCTAACTTGATTTGTGACATCACCAACCCAAAGAAACCCAAACATAGAAATAGAAAGCAGGAATTTTCAGCATTGCTTCACTTGAGGCCCACTGAAGACATTACCTAGTAGATCAACAAAATGTCTAGAAATGAAGCTTCCTGCTCAGCGAGCAAACCTACATCCAAAACCTCAACCTGAGCTACAAATCTTCTCAAAACTCACATGAAAGAGTACCAATAACTTGGGGAGGGCTGTATAGTGGGATGAGGCTCAGGACAAATACGTTGTGGTGGCTTGAATCCTAAACAGCAATAGATGTGAAACTGCATTTTTATATAATGAAGTGTCAGCCCTGCCTCCTATGTGTACTAAGAAGCATTGGTTTGTGGCTGTTCTTTCACTGAAAAGCAGCTCTGGACTGCCAACACTTGGCTGGATTCATGGCTGGGCTTCAAATATATTTCTGCTTCCAAGTCTTATAGTTTTATGGTCTGCTCCTACAGCCATAGTATTTTTATGTCTGGCCCAATTCCTTTTTTCATCAATGATAGCATCCCTTGATGTTGACAGTGAAAGATTGAGAGATAGCAATGCTATTGAATGCCAAGGGGGAAGGTTGAATTTATTCTGTTGGAGCTTGTCAATGCTTCACAAATGTTGTGTGAATGCTACTTGTTACTTAACTGCCTAAGCTTGGATATTGTCCAAATCTTGCATGTAGACATGGACTGCTTCAATGTCTTAGGAGTTGATAATAGTGCTGAACATTGTGCAATCAGGCCTAGGACATCTTGTACATGACAGTCCCATTAAATAGAGCTGTGCTGTTGATCTAGATAGATAGAGTGAAGTTTGTTATGATTAAGAATTCAAGTACATACAGAGCATGGATCAGCAATATTCAACTGTTTTATGGCTCTGAATCAGTCTTATAGTTAGTCCCATAGATTGAAGAAGTGAAGGCAGATATTTTACTTTTGTAAAAACAAGAATCAGTCAAGCAACAGATCGGATTTTCTGTCTTTATACATTTAAGTCATTCACCAGCTATAAATCTCATGCATTAAAGTATTTTGAAAGGGCTTGGCTTCTGAGAGTTTGGATCTTACAATCAAGTATATGAATTTTTGGATGGTAATTGGTAGTGCCTTCTCTAGAGGTTCTCAGAGCATGACAAAATATTATGGGGGAGGGATCTATTCAGCTCATTCTAATTTATTTATCCCGAAAGCTCTTAATTATGAAATCCAATTTGTTTTTCAAATTATTTCAAGGATTTAGCCTTAGTTGTCTATGGAGAAAGCTGTTCCACCTTCAGTCATTGTATGAAGAAGAATTTCTTGATATTCATCACAAAATTACTAGTTTAAAATTGCACTGGCTGGTCCTTCTTCTTTAAAGTTAATTTAAAGACATATTCCATGTTTACTTTCTCCATGCACTAAACAATTTGTAAAATGTATAAGGTCAACTTTCAAACATTTTGTACTGGGTTTGAAAGGTAAAGGGAGAAGTATTGACTTTGGCTGCTTCGTATAAACAAAGCCATCATTCCAATTAAAATAGAAAGAAATTTATAATGAGAAGATAAAGAAAGAGTTGGTAGGAGAAAGGGTGGAATAAAGTAGAGAAGGGAATAGAAGATTAAATCAGAGTTTGGGATTACCCTCAAGATTTATTTGGACATTATCAACACCACTTCCAGCTTTGTTTGACAAGAATTAGTTTAAAGAGTTCAAACTTCCAAAATTATAATGTGGGAATAATCATCAAATGAATTCATAAAAGCTGGGACGATGGCAATGTTAGGACTGTGTCTTTTTGTTTTGTTTTAATACTGTGGACTGAAATGAGAAAGCTGTTTTAAAGCCAGCATTTAAAAGGGTGGCTATATGTTTTGAAAGGAAGTAACCTGACGCGGGGTCCATTATAGTGTTGATTCAGAATAAGTACTTTTCACATTAGCTGCAGGTATGCTTAAATGTAATTTTATGCTCACATTTCTTACAGCAAGGAAAGATATACCCAGAAGCATGCCACAACATTCTAACACTCCATAATATCTATGGACAAATTGGTGACAAATTGCAAAGTAAAAAAATAAAATATTTTGTCAGATAATTCTATAGTATGTAGTATTTAAGGCTTTAAGTTGACCAAACACCTCATGCTGAGAGTACAATCTGCCCTCAGTTCCACAATACAATAATATTATCAAATATCAATAGCCTTTGAGTGGAAAACAACATTTTCAGAGAAGTTGTAGTCTCCACAAAGTAAAATCTATCCTTGAGAAATAGAAGTGAATATTCTGCAATATTGTCAGCTTTTTAATTAAAGCAAGTGGAAATCCATGGAGAATTAATTAGAAAGTATGCCAAATCTCATTCTACTGCTTACATAATTTGAATTTCATCTTTTGACCTCTCGTTCTCTGCTGACACACAAAGATGAGAATGAATTTTGCATTGTGGAAAGAGGCTAAAGAGAATGCAAAACCTATATTGTGTTTTCCTCATGTCATCAGCAGGGGTCAACAACTGAGCACACTCCAGTAATATTGGAGAAAATTGAAACATGTATTTAGGATTTAGATAGTTAACACCAGAAATGGTCTTCTGAGAAGAGTGCAAAAATTAAAGAGTTGAATAGCCTGATGGTGTGTTTCACAGTATCCACAGAATGACACTTTTGGCAAAATGACTCAATGATTTGTATTTTCGTTTTTTTTAAAAGATACATGACTTTGAATCTATTATAAACATTTGCCTTTACAAAGCATTGTACCCCATTTTTTGTGTCATCCTATCAATACCCATTGGAACAAATGGATAAATAATGGATAAATGAATTTTACCAGTCTCAGCCTATAACTTGGAACACATTTGTCTCAGATACATTCAAGTCATTCAGATGCCCATACTGTTCTCAGTGCACTATAGTATACTACAGTCACCTATTTCTCCAAATATTTCCTTCTCTCAATGTGAGGGAAATTACATGAGAGCTGAAAATGTGTTGCTGGAAAAGCACAGCAGGTCAGGCAGCATCCAAGGAGCAGGAGAATCGACGTTTCGGGCATGAGCCCTTCTTCAGGAATCAATTACATGAGAGCCAGTTTCTCATAGCAGAACCAATCAAAATAGTTGCTGTGAAATGAATTGCTTTTACATTGGCATGATTTTGAGTTGGGCACTCAGTTCCTTGTAATAATATTGCTATGTCAACCTGATATTTTCAAAGTAATTAAAGGTTTGAAGGTACACCATGAAGAATGGCTTCTACCAGTTAGCAAATTAATGAAAAGAGGGCATTGATTACCACTCTAAAGACAAAGAGAGAATTAGAAGAATCTATTCATGGAGAGACATGACAAAATGAAACTTTTTTTGTACAGATGTCTATTTAGGCTGAGAGCGTAAAATAAGCTGTTGGTGAAAAGGAAATTGCATATGTATTTGGAAGGGAGAAAAGAAGAAAAAGAAGGTAATACAATATAAGGAAAAATCACAGAAATAAGATTAAAACAGCAAAATCTAATTTCAAGAACAATCACAATCACTTGGATCAATGTAAGAAATTCTGGAAAATGTCAGCAGGTATGACAGCATCCATGGAGATAAAACAGAGTTAACGTTTTGGGTCCAGTGACCCTTCTTCAGGAAAAAGGTGTTTTTTATGTAGAAGATAGAGTGGGGGATGGGGGTGGGGGGTGAGGTGGAAATGATTGGTAGAGATACAACCCAAAGAGAGAGGAGGACAGTTGGACAGACAAAGGAGTGGATAATGATCAGCCTTGGAGAATGAATAGCTACTAACAGGGACTATTTATGGCTAACATTAGGTTGTGTGTTTTAGCAGACCACATTATAACAAGGCCTGGTATATGGGGGTTGGGGAAAGGACATGAGGGAAGGTGCCTCAAGATCTAAAATTGTTGAACTCAATATTGGGTCCTAAAGGCTGTAGAGTTCCCAAGTGGTAAATGAGATGCTGTTCTTCCAGCTTGTTCTTCCTTGAAAACTGCTGCAAGACAGATGGAGATGTTGGCCAGGGAACACAGTAGTGTTTGAAGTGGCAGGAAATTGGATGCTCAGGATCTTTTTATGCGGGCAGAACGTAGGTGGTGCAAAGTGGTAACCCAGTCTATGCTTCATTTCCCCAATGTAGAGGAGACCACGGTGCAGTAGACTAGAATGAGTGAAGTGCAGGTAGAATGCTGCTTCACCTGGAAGGTGCATTTGGGCCCTTGGATACTGAGGGGGGAAGAAGTAAACAGGGCAGGTAATACACCTCCTGCAGTTGCAAGGTATGGTGCCATTGGGCTGCAGGAGGGAGTGTGTTGGGAGTGAGGGAGGAGTAGACGGATAGTCTAGCGAAAGAACGGTCCAAACATTGAAAGCAGGCTTAAAGAAGCAGTCTACTGTATCAATTGAGACCAAACTGTCCTAGTTCCTGTTCAATTGTAGGACCATTACACAGGCGACAACAGGAATAGCTCCAGCAGAGTTGCAGATGGGGGGAAGGCACCTCACCACATTAAACATGATATTCCAGACCTGGAGAGGTGGGTGAAATGGCAGCAGGAACGCTAATGCCAGTCACATACTGCCTCTAAGCAAGAGGGACAATTTAATTCAGGGGATGCAGTTTGTGCCAGGACAATGGAAATGGCCTAGTGTGTGTACGAAGCAAGGTGAATGCGAGGTCAGGTCCCATGCCTTACAAAGTTTGGGTAGAGGATGCAGTCCGGAACAAACACATTGATCACCTGAAAGCTATTACCTCACAAACAGGGTAGGAGCAAAACATACCTGGCCTCTCAGAACAGCCAGGAACCCTGCCTGAAACCACAGCCGTACCCCCCTCCATCTGGTGTTGGGGAAATCTCAGAGCCCGAGATGAATCCAGCTTCGATACCATTATCACTGGAAGAAGAGGAGAAAACCCCTGAGATGCTCTGGACGCACACGTCCCCGGAAATTGTTGGGGGTGGGGGGGGGGGTGGGGGGAACTGTTGCGTTTGGAGCCAGGATGAGAGTGTGATGCTGGAAAAGCACAGCAGGTCAGGCAGCATCCCTAAAGAGCAGGAGAATCAACATTTTGGACATAAGCCCTTCATCAGGAATGACTGATGAAGGGCTTATGCCTGAAAATTTGATTCTCCTGCTCCTTGGATGCTGTCTGACCTGCCGTGCTTTTCCAGCATCACATTCTCGATTCTGATCTCCAGCATCTGCAGTCCTCACTTTCTCCTTTGGAACCAGGTTGACATTGTTGAGTACAAGGTCAGTGAATGGAGTTGTCAACCTGGGCCAATCAGGCCCTAGCTGACCAACATAACCAGGAGATAGGTTTTCAGGGTGAAGTGGGCACTGCAGGGTGTGGAGTGTTTTATTTTCCCCTCTGATTCTATTTTGATTTAATCTCTGCCCTCCTCTTCACCTTTTTAGGTTACTCAGGCAGTGCCCTGTGTTGAGAAGGGTACTACTGGTCACTCAGGTGTTTCTTTTCTTCCTGGTGGTGGAATATGAATAATGATTTCTGCACTCGACGTTTCTTCACTATTTCCTACACCTGCACACACTCAACATGGGTCCAGGGGAGAAATAAGCACTACTGCTGTTTGGCGCTGGTGTGAGAATTTACAAAAAGAAAAAAATATGCAGATGAGAATCTCCTCAGCTCAGGCAACTGACTCTGAGATGTGAGCTGCTCACAGCCAGTGTACTGTGCACAAGTAAACAAAGGGTGACTGGGTGATAGGACACCAGCCTCTGTGCTGTCATTTCAATGCCCTGTCTCATCAATCATATTTTGTTACTATTTGCTGAATCTAGAATTTGAAGGCAAATGTTACACAGATTTTTCATTGTTGCTACTTTCAAGTCAGTCAGATTCAATAATCACATTAACCTTATCTTTCTAGCTTTGTATTACATGCTTGTGTCTTCCTTCTAATGCAGTCACTGATATGAGTTGGCAAGTGACAACAAATCGTTCAAATTCAAATTCAAACATCTCCCGACGCATCTACCATTGGAAATTATCCATTTGTCTTCTCTATGATGATGTTTCAAGTCTCAGTTTGACTCAGGCAGTAGCACATTCATGCCACAATTTGAACATTTGGGTTCAACTAGCTCCACATAGATATGTGTAAATGTAATTTCACCAGATATTTCAATGCTGAAACATGTATTGAATCATTGTTAAAAGGGCTATATTTCATATAAAACATCAAACTGATGGCCTATTTGCTGGTGCAGATGGGCTTACATCAGTCAGCTTTTTGCAAAATGGAGATAGGAATTCTAACATTGTCCTAGCTAACTTTCAGACCTCAGCCAAGAAACTGCATTTTTATTTCATTATATTTGAGCCTTTGATGTGTACAAATTAATTGCCACATTCACCTACAAAATAACAGTGATCGCACTTCAAATATATCTAATTGGTTCTGAAGCACTAATTCCGAAACTGTCAAGTGTGCAGTTTGATTTTAAGTTGTAAAGTTAAACTGCTCTAGTTAGAAATGTTTGAAATTGTAAGAGTTTGAGACAACTGAACAGTTTTGTGCAACAAAACATCATTCCCAATTCTGACTTTGCTTGTACAGTCCCCAAAACTGTAACTATTGGGCTGAGAAGTGGCAGATGGAGTTTAATTCAGATAAATGTGAGGTGCTGTATTTTGGGAAAGCAAATCTTAGCAGGATGTATACACTTAATGGTAAGGTCCTAGAGAGTGTTGCTGAACAAAGAGACCTTGGAGTGCAGGTTCATAGCTCCTTGAAAGTGGAGTCACAGGTTGACAGGATAGTGAAGAAGGCGTTTGGTATGCTTTCTTTTGTTGGTCAGAGTATTGAGTACAGGAGTTGGGAGGTCATGTTGCGGCTCTAGAGGACATTGGTTAGGCTACAGTTGGAATAGTGCATGTAATTCTGGTCTCCTTCCTATCGGAAAGATGTTGTGAAACTTGAAAGGGTTCAGAAAAGATTTACAAGGATGTTGCCAGGGTTGGAGGATTTGAGATATAGGGAGAGGCTGAACAGTCTGGGGCTGTTTTCCCTTGAGCATTGGACCTTAAAGAGGTTTACAAAATTATGAGGAGCATGGATAGGGTAAATAGGCAAAGTCTTTTCCCTGGGTTTGGGGAGTCCTGAACTAGTGGCATAGATTTAGGGTGAGAGGGGAAAGATATAAAAGAGACCTAAGGGGCAACCTTTTCACACAGAGAGTGGTACGGGTATGGAATGTGCTGCCAGAGGAAGTGGTGGAGGCTGGTACAATTGCAACATTTAAGAGGCATTTGGATGGGTATATGAATAGGAAGAGTTTGGAGGATGCTGACAGGTGGGACTAGATTGGGTTGGGATATCTGGGCAGCATGGACGGGTTGGACCGAAGGGTCTGTTTCCATGCTGTACATGTCTATGACTCGATATACATTGACTGTTAACTGTTTCGAAGCTTGAACCTGTACCCCACTCACTCTTCTCTAACTTGGTTTTACCGAAAACTTTAAAAAGAAACATTTGGTATTCTCTGCATATTTACTGAACCATTAAAATCTCATTTGAATTACGACAAACACTCTTGTATTGCTGTACTGTATGACTGAACAATATTCTTGGATTTATTGGCCATTCCAGAACAATATTTGATTTGCTTCATTAAGTATCCACTTGCATTAATGAAACTTTGCAATGTTTAATCTTATAATTACTGCCAAATAGAAAGTCATTGTATGCATTTAAACAACAAGTTATCATTATCCTCAGGATATCCTCATTATGTTTTTGAGTCATCGAATTGTTTTGAAGAACATCAAAACAAGTTAAGATATGACCTTCCACACACACCACCAACTTCAAGTTCCTCTTCAAGGCCACTCGTCATCCTGACTTGGAAATATATCATCGTTCCTTCACTGTCACTGGGTCAAATTCTGGAATTCCCTCCTTAATGGCATTGTGGGCCAACCCAGGGCAGATAAACTTCAGCAGTTCAAGAAGGTAGCTCGCCATCACTTTCTCAAGGGCAACTAGGGACAGGCAATAAATGCTGGCCACCTAGCAAAGCCCCCATCCCACAAATGAACAAATAAAACAAAAACACTGCTCACACATCTCCAGTCAGAAAAACATCCTTCTATTGTTATTCTCTGTTTTCTATGACCATGCCAGTTTTTTAAATCCATCTTATCAGCTCAATGTTACTTTACCTTCTGTATCAGCCTACCATGAGTGATCTTGTCAAAGGCCTTGTTAAGGTCCACACAGACAACATCTACCGCTCTGCCCTCAGCAATCATGTTTCTCACTTTCTCAAAAAACTCAATCAAGTTTCTGATTTATGACCTTTTACCCCACAAAGTCATATGGCCTATTACCAATAAGTCCATATATTTTTAAGTGTAAGTAAACCCTGTCCCTAAGAATCTTCTCCAGTAATTTTCCTGCCACTGTTATGAGGCCCACCAGCCTGTAATTTTCCAGATTATCGTTTCTTAAACAAAGGAACAATGTTGGCTATTCTCCAGTCCTCTGGGACCTCTCCTGTGACTAAAGAGGTACAAAGGCCCGGCAATTTCTTCTCTCACCTCCCTCAGTTTTCTGGGATGGATTCCATCAAATTCTGAGGATTTGTCTACTTTGAAGCTTTTTAAAACACGCAACACCTCCTGCTATTTATATCAACATGCTCTAAAATATCAACATTCCCCTCTCTCAACTCACCATCCACCAAGTCCTTTTCCTTGGTGAACATTGATGCAAAGTATTTATTAAGGACCTCACATACTTCCTTTGGCTCCACACGTAAATTTCCTCCCTTCTCCTTGAGTGGATTTATCTTTTCCCAAGCTACCCCTTGCTCCTTATGTACATATAAAATGCCTTACGATTTTATGAGTTCCTTTTTGCCAATTACATTTCATGGCACTTTTAACCTTCCCAACTCCTTGTTTAAGTTTTTTCTGGCTTTCATTATACCTTTCAAGGGCTCTGACTTTTTTTTTGTTTTCCAAAACTTTATGCATGCCTCCTTTTTCTTTCTGATGATGCTCACAATTTCTTGTCATCCAAGGTTTCAGAATCTTGTCATCCTTATCCTTTATCTTCACATAAACATGCTGGTCCTGAATTCTAACCAACTAGTTTTTAAAATATTCCCACATGACAGATGTGATTTGAAAACTTACCTTGAGTGCTGGGAACCTCCATGTTTGTTTCAGCAGCAGGAAGAGCGGGAGTGTGGACTGGGGGCTGATGGGAAGGTGAATCACTGACTTAAAAACTTGCTGTGTGAATAGGCAGAGCGCAAGCTGGGCAGGAGTGGATATGGGACTGCTGAGTAAATGAAGTAATATATTTAGGTAGTTGCATTATCCAAAACACTACTTAGTTAGTGTCTCCCACCCATCCTCCTCCTCTAACCAAAAAAAAGGTTCAGTGCACCAGACTGGTAAGGTAACTTTTTTTTATTCTTTATTTTTCTACTGTCTCTTTGGAAATTTAGAATAGTGGAAATGGAAGTTCGGGCAGTTTTATGTTCCTCTTGCAGAATTGGGAGGTAAGGGTCATCAGTAGTGTCCCCGCTGACTGCAGCTGTGGGAAGAGCACCCAACTCCAGCTCCTCGAAAACCACACTAGGAACTGACACTGGAACTGATTGAACTTTGGATCATTCGGAAGGTGGAGAGGGTTATTGAGAGGAGATACAGGGAGGTAGTCAGGTGCGAGAAAGAGCTGAATGGGTTACTGCCAGGGGTAGAAAAGGATCCGGCAGACAGTGCAGTGATCCCCTGTGGTCGTTTCCCTCAATGTGTACCATTTTGGATTCTGTTGGGGGGGATGATCGACCAGGGTTAAGCAATGAGGTACAGGTCTCTGGCGCAGAGTCAGTCCCTGTTCCTCAGAAGGGAAGGGGGGGTGATGAGCAGATGATTAGACATTGGGGATGCCATAACTAGGGGAACAGATAGGAGTTTCTGTGGGGATGAGAGAGACTTATGGTTGGTATGCTGCCTGCCAGGTGTGAGAGTTCGTGATGTTTTGGATCGTGTTTTTGCGATCCTTGACGGGGAGATGGAGTAGCTCCAAGTCATGGTCCACATAAGTACCAACAACATAGATAGGAAAAGGGATGGCAATTTAAGGCAGAAATTCAAAGAGCTTGGGTGGAAGCTTAGTGCTGGAACAAACAGAATTGTTATCTCTGGGTTGTTGCCTGTGCCATGTGCTAATAAGGAATAGGGAGAGAGAGGAGTTGAACACGTGGCTACAAGAATGGTGCAGGAGGGAGGGATTCAAATACCTGGATAATTGGGGCTCTTTCTGGGTGGGTGGGACCTCTACAAACAGGATACTCTTTACCTGAACCAGAAGGACACCAATATCCTGGGGGGAGTTGGGGGGAATTTATTATTGTTCTTTGGGAGGGTTTAAACTAATTCTGAAGGCAGCTGGGAACCTAATTTGTAGTTCCAGTCATGCAACAGCTGTACAAAACTCTGGTGCAGCCGCACTTGGAGTATTATGTACAGTTCTGGTTACCACATTACAGGAAGGATGTGGGAGTGTTGGAAAGGGTTCAGAGGAGACTTATCAGGATGTTGCCTTGTATGGAGGAAAGGTCTTATGAGGAAAGTCTGAGAGACTTGAGGCTGTTTTCATTAGAGAGAAGAAAGATGAGAGGTACAAGATAATCAGAGGATTAGATAGGCTGGACAGTGGGAGCCTTTTTCCTCAGATGGCTAGCATGAGGGTACATAGCTTTAAATTGAGGGGTGATAGAAAAAGGACAGATATCAGAGATAGTTTCTTTACTCAGAGAGTAGTTGGGGTGTGGAAAGCACTGCCTGCAACAATAGTACACTGGTATTTAATTGATCATTGGATAAATATGGATAAGAATAGAATAATGTAGGATAGATAGGCTCAGTGCGGTCGGTGCAACATCGAAGGCTGAATGGCCTATACTGCGCTGTAATGTTCTATGTTCTGTGTGGATTTACCCTCAAACAGCCACTCCCAATCTATTTTTCCCAGTTCCTGTATAATAGTGTGATAGTTAGCCTTCCTTCACTCATCTGCTTTACCAGCTGTCATATTCCTCACATTAAAACAAATACACTTCAGACTGCCAGTCCCTGTATTCAGTAACTACTCTCTGTTTGTTCTTCCTCTTAGCCTTACTGGCCTTAGTCCTGAACTCCTCTCTCGTCATTTCACTTGCTGACCTACTGCTTTGATTCCCACCTCCCTACCACATGAGCTAGAATAATACAGCGGCTTGTGCACAGAGGTAATGGGCCAGGTCTGTGAGGTGCTGTTGTAGGTAATACAGTGCAACCTGCGTGATATGTCCTGCAGCTTCTATCAGCAGCAAGAACAAGTGAACTCCTTTGACCTTAACATTGTCAAACTTCTTGAGCGTTGTTGTTGTTGCAGATGAGGGGTGAATATTTCACTTCGCTTCTGATTTGAATCTCATAAATAGATTCATAGAGTCGTAGAGATGTACAACACAGAAACAGGCCCTTCAGTACAACTCATCCATGCTGACTAGATATCCTAAATTAATTGATTATTTGGCCCATATCCCTCGAAACTTTTCCTATTCATATATCCATCCAAATGCCTTTTAAATGTTGCATTTGTACTAGCCTCCACCACTTCCACTGGCAGTTCATCCCATACACATACCATGCTCTGCATGAAAAGGTTGCCCCTTAGCTCCCTTCTAAATCTTTCACCACTCACCTTAAACCTATGTCTTCTAGTTTTGGACTCCCCACCACAGGGAAAAAACCTTGCCTATTTACCCTATCCATACCCCTTATAAATCTCTGTAAGATCACCCCTCAGCCTGTGATACTCCAGGGAAAATAGCCCCAACCTAGAGAGATTGAGGGATTGTTCAGTCAGCACCTAACAATTCAATGCCCTCAACCAGGTCATTGAGGAGGAAAAGGGCAGGAGATGCATGTGAATACCACCCCTTGCAAGTCCCTCTCCATATCACACGCAACCTTGGCTTTTGTGCCCTTCTCCAGTGTCACTAGGTCAAATGCCAGAACTTGTCTCCCAACAGTAATGTGGGTGTCACCGCATAGCAAGAAAGCAGCTTATGATGACCTTCACTGGTTAATTAATGCTAACATTGCTATTCATGAATAAATAAAAGAAAAGAATCTCATTTTAGCCTGATGATAATACTTGTGGCCGCGACTCTGTTCCTTTCTAAAATTTCGAAATGCATGAGTTACATTTCAACAGTTGAGCCTCTCTCAGAAGAGTTTTCTGAAGGCAGTCCACTTTCTCTTTCACTTTCATCAAAATTCCCAGATGCTTCTATTCATTTTGAGGTACCTAATGTCTGCTGTCAAAGCATTAACCTTCTCAATAATGCTTCCACAAATGTCTGTCATATTTATGTGCTCCCTTGGTGGCCCAGCTGTCCAATTTGCAGGAGCAGTCATGATTCCATAATCTTCTCTTCTAACAGAAAATGAAAGAAAAAAGTCTCCTTCTCTGTGACTAAATTAGCATATTTGACCATATACATCAACTGGTTATTTAATCGTAAGAACTCTGGAAACATAATTTTTTTAAAAAAATCACTTTGATCCTCGATAGAAATGTGGCATTTATATCTTAGCCTAAATTTAGGCTTTGTTTTTAAAAAGATATTTTCAATCCTCTATTTACCTCAAGTAAATCTGACTATCTTCCATTTATACTTCGATCCACCTATTCCCATCCTATGCTCCAAAATGTAAAACACATAATTAACTCTATGTAAATTCAAGTAAGTGGCCACATTTTAGAGCTTATAGTCAGTTATGTTAGCAGTTAAGTCTTTGAAAAAAGCACAGTTGATTCCTGGAACCAATTAACAAGATGACATATTTAAAGAAAAATAATGAAAAGAATTAAGATTGCTTAAACACAAGAATATTTGAGAATCAAAACTTAAAAAGGCAGGACATGGTCAAGTATGCCTTTTATTTGCCTGCATTTTAAATGCAAAGATTTCTAATTTGATATCATGGGCTGCTAACTCAAAATTAATTTTCTTAATTAATGTATTAATAATTCCAGTTGATTATTGCCAAAGTAAGACCTCATTTATGGATGACATTATTTGCCTTCTCTCAATATAATCTAAGTTTTAAATATACATCCATCTTAAAAGTGTTCAGAATCAATAGGCTTGAGCCTTTAAATTACAAGTACTTGCATCTCCTGTCTGAATAAAAACAGCAGTAGCTACAGTTACTTGTATTTAAATCACATAAAGCAAGGTCTTAAAGGAAGGTCAGCAACTAAACATGGTATGTTTTACTGCCCAGTGGGAGATTTACCAGTATTTTCATTAAAGAGAACAAGAGAATTGCCATGGAATTGTCTTAAACAGATTAGTTTTCATGTTTAAAATAAAAATATGAACAGAACAGCACACTACACGAGGCTAACATGATACTAGTTTGTCATTTGATAGTACATGAACATTGCTGAAAAGAGACACATTTTGTCAAAGTGTTTCATCTTGCAGTCATCAAGATGGTTTGAAAACGTTTCAATTAAGGGAAAATCCAAAATTTATACTGTCTGAGGTGACTGGCTGACAAGTCTGATTAGTAGAGGCATTGCCATGGCAAATGTATCAATTAATGTTGACTAAAAGTCAAAGTCAACTGCAATGTACTGTTTAAATTCTGATTGGCAAAGGCTTTGCCCTGAGAAATGAACCAGTGAATGGGTATTGCCTATTTTGTTAAGTTGAAACAGGTATGGTGCGAGTTCATGGTGTCTGCAAAGAACAGAGCCCTAAGTTTTAATATATGCAACTTATAATACATGGAGAAAGTGAGGTCTGCAGATGCTGGAGATCAAAGTTGAAACTTTATTGCTGGAACAAAACAGGTATGGTGCGAGTTCATGGTGTCTGCAAAGAACAGAGCCCTAAGTTTTAATATATGCAACTTATAATACATGCAACAGCATGACACTGTGAACCCAACTGACAATCCTAAATCCCTTCACACGCTTGGGATTATCCAGCAAATATTGTTCAATTGCGGAATCACATTTAATGTTGGATGTTTTGTAAGTCTGGGTTGGTTGGGTGTAGTCAGTACCCTGCTTGTTGCAAACAGCCAAATGGATATTTGTTTGATACATCATCCATGTTAGGATGTACGGTTTTCATGACACGATATCAACACCAAAGCAATATGTGCAAAATCCTCTTTATTACGGACAGAAAAACATATACATATATTGTATCTGCTTCAACTACACAAAATTTGGTGATAGCTATTTGTTGGCTCATTTTTCAGGGCATTGCCTTGACCAGAGTCAACTTGCCTGTTTTAAATTTTAATAGAAGCCTGATAATTAACAGTTAGTCATCATTACGTGATGAGTTTATGTGGCATTAAATAAATCACTATCCAATTACCAACTAATCAATTATCTTCTCTCATACAGTATAAATATTGGTTTTCCCTTAAATTGGTATTCTTGTGAATTGTCCTAATGTGTACAAAAGGATGAACTTGAATAAAGGGTGGCACAGTGGCTTAGTGGTTAGCACTGCTGCCTCACAGCAATAGGGTCCCAAGTTCGATTCCAGCCTTGGGCGACTATCTGTGTGGAGTTTGCACGTTTTCTCTGTGTCTACATGGGTTTCCTCCAGGTGCTCTGGTTTCCTCCCACAGTCCAAAGATGTGCAGGTTAGGTGAACTGGCCATGCTAAATTGCCCATAGTGATAGGTGTATTAGTCAGAGGGAAATGGGTCTGGGTGGGTTCCTCTTCGGAGGGTCGGTGTGGATTGGTTGGACCAAAGGGCTTGTTTCCACACTGTAGGGAATTTAATCTCTAAAATTTGTCATTTTTTCAACAATACCAGTTTGTATGCAAAGAGTGCCATGAGAAGGTGTTGACTTCTATAAAAATATATTG
Organism: Chiloscyllium plagiosum; assembly: GCF_004010195.1. Taxonomy (NCBI): domain Eukaryota; kingdom Metazoa; phylum Chordata; class Chondrichthyes; order Orectolobiformes; family Hemiscylliidae; genus Chiloscyllium; species Chiloscyllium plagiosum. The sequence continues at coordinate 33,147,499 of NC_057719.1, forward strand.
TACGAAAACTTCCTCACCACAGATAGTGGGGGAAATGAAACTCAGCAAAAAATGAGCTCATTGTGCTCTTTAGCACTTCCTTCCAGTTGCAGCCCTCATCTTAACTGGTTGCACTCTTATTGCAAGGTCAGAAGATCATCGGTTCAATTCACACTCTCAAGGCTTGAACCATTGATGTTAACGTTCCATTGGAAAGGCTGTGAGCTTTTTAAGTAGAGATTGGGAGATTGAGAGGTGACCATGTAAAAGTTTATAAAATCATGAGGGGGCATAGAGAAGGTAAATAGCAGATGTCTTTTCCCTAGGGTTGGGGATTTCAAGACAAAGGGTGCATATTTAAAGTGAGAAGAGAAAAATAAAAAAAAACATGAGGGGCAACGTTTTTACAGAGTGGTTTTTGTGTAGAATGAACTGCCAGAAGAACTGGTGGATGCAGCTACAGCTACATATGAAACTAACTGAAGAAGAAATAGTGATTTTCTGTTTGATGACATAGCAAATATATATTCTTCAACCAATATAACAAAGCAGATGTGTCTGATCATTGTCACATGACTCGGAGTTTCTTGTGTCCAGTTTGACTGACATATTCCCAACCTGAAAACAGATACTGCCATTCAAAAGGCTGGAAGTTGTCAATGACACTGTTTAAAAGCAGGGTATCATTCCATTCACAGAACTGTATGCAAGCAGCATTAGAGACCCAAGGTATTATCTAATAGAACTGGAAGACTCAGATAGATACTCTAAAAACCTAATTTTATATTTACTTTTTTAACAATACTGTTTGAACAATTATTTGGGTACTCTAAAGATGACAGTAACAATGTGTCACAGTAAAAAAGTTGATAAAATAACTAAAAATAATAATCATAATTTTACCCACTATTCAGAATCTTCCTTTGCTGCCCTGCTAAAGGGATGACATCAATACACTTCACTTTTAAAAACAAAATACATAAATGTTTAGAAAATAGGAACAGGGTTAGGCCATCTGGTCCTTTGATTTTGGAGAAAGTGGGGACTGCAGATGCTGGATATCAGAGTCAAAAAGTGTGGTGCTGGAAAAGCACAGCCGGTCAGGCAGTATCCAAAGAGCAGGAGAGTTGACGTTTCAAGCATAAGCCCTTCATCAGGATATAATTTTGGCTGATCATCCAATTCTCTGTTCCTTCTTACCCCCATATCCTTTGATTACATTAGCCCTAAGAACAATATCTATCTCCTCCCTGAATAGTTGGAGGAAAGTTGTAACACAAGGTTAGCATGAAAATTCTCGAGATCTGACTGTAACTTTTACAAGATTCCATTCTTGACATAAAGCTTTGTTTGGTGGGAATGTGGATTTGAGCAGGAGGCAGTATGCCCTGATGCTGGTAAATTAATTTGTTTGGGCGTAGTGACCCCTCCACTTAAGTTGTTAATTCACACTCCTGTCCCCTGAATCTTAGAAATTGTTTTTCACATTCACAATAGCTGCAATCTTGAGATTACCCAACATCTTTTGTAGTCCTGGTCACCAAAAGTGCAACATTCTATGTATTTTTAAATCCAATGACTGAACAAAACTAGTGCAGCACATATCTTCAAAAATGAATGCTATTTTTCTCATGAAAAAATGAAAATAACATTTTAGTCGACAAAAATGGTGCCACTTTACTCTGAAAGCAATGGAAGTTTTAAGAAGATTATCAGTGATGAATATTTTACTTATCAATAAACTTTTAAATTATCAATGGCAAATGGGATTATGTAAGACTATAGATTAGTTATAACCTCAACAATTTCTCAACATTGAAAACTTGCTTTTATGGTCATCATTTCTCTCACACTCCAGTAAATATACAACTGTAAACACATGTGAATTACAGCATGATAAAGATTCTTCATCCAGTTTGACTGTTCTCCATGTCCATATGAAAGGAAAAAAAATAATGCTCTCTTTTCAAAACGAATTAATGAATTTTATAAGATTACTAAAATTAACTTAAAAGAGTAATACTATGAAGTTTAATTTATATTGCTTGTAAAATATCATTCATACTTGTAACTCTGGCAATAAATGTCTGGGCAAAATACCATCTATTAGTTCACATTTAGTAAGTTGCAGGATAAATATTGGTCATAGAACTGACTGCAGCATAAGTAACTTGCAACATTCAGTGACAGTTCATGATTTTACAAGAAATGCTCGCGATGCATAAGTAAGTGCACTCTGAGCTGTAGAGTTGATCCTCCAAAACCCAACATGCTCAGGGAGACAGCAGGCTGACTGAAAATATTTGCAGGGCTTGGAGGTGATTCATTTCAGTGGGGATTTTCATAACCTATCTCTCTTCATTTTAGTTCCTCTCACTCCTGTGACAGCTTTTTGGAATGGAAGATGATATATTCAATGTAGGTGTTAGAATTCAGTCTAATCATCTTCAAACTTTTTTATTCAATAAATAACTTTTACAAGCACAAGACTCAGCTTGAAATGAGATGTGACTTTACCCATCTGGCTCTGATACTGCATTCAGCCAATGGAAGGCAGTTGAGTGATTTCCTTTCATAAATACCATTGGCAAAAAATGAGTCAGAGCAGCCAAACATGGACAATTTGAGACAGCAATGCCTTCAATTTCACTCCCCAGTGGGAACACTGATTCAAGACAATTCCTGGCTCCATTAACTCAAGCTAGGGAGAAAATGCTCTAGTACTTTGTATTTCTGCTCTGGAGGTAAGGTTTTTTTTATGGGAAATCATAGCAGTGCGCGGCACGGTGGCACAGTGGTTAGCACTACTGCCTCACAGCGCCAGAGACTCGGGTTCACTTCCTGCCTCAGGCAACTGTCTGTGTGGAGTTTGCACGTTCTCCCAGCGTCTGCGTGGGTTTCCTCCGGGTGCTTTGGTTTCCTCCCACAATCCAAAAATGTGCAGGTTAGGTGAATTGGCCATGCTAAATTGCTCATAGTGTTAGGTTAAGGAGTAAATGTAGGGGAATGGGTGTGGGTGGGTTGCTCTTTGGAAGGTCGGTGTGGACTTGTTGGGCCGAAGGGCCTGTTTCCACACTGGAAGTAATCTAATCTTTCCAAAAGGATTTAACTTTTCACTTACTTGCTCTGATTAGTTACAAGCTGCATTGGTGTGACAGTATCATTAGAAGACTATGAGGAAGATCCAGATGGTGGGCTTTACACCTTTGAGATCCTAAGCTGTTCTCCCATCCAGTCAGTAGAACATCATCATAGTGAGTGGTGTTTAATGGACCCCTTAGTATTAACTCTTTCTTACTCTTTCACCAGCATGCAACATCACCAACACCATGAAAGTACAGCCTACAAAATGAGGTCTGTCCAACTAAACGATTTCAATTCCTCATCGAAGGGAATCTATGGTAGCATGAGCTTCATTGAGTTCAATCTACAGCCATTCATGATTTCTACAAACCAAGGGATACCCATAGATGCTGAGAAACTACCATTCCTGTCTTCCTTCCCTTTCAAATCAAGGTAGGATTGGGGACTGATAGAGAATGATGGCATTTTCAGAACTGCCAAGATATGAAAGCTTCCATTTGAATAATTTGATTACCACAGAATGGATCCATACACTCTTCAAATAGGCCATGGCAGATGTCTTGCTGTCCATCTGCAGGTGAAATGTAATGCCTCATGCTTTTAGGAAAGTCCTCCGTAAGGAAGGTCTGCATCCTTTTATTATCACTCAGTAAGACAAGCATTTCCCTCGCCAGACTAATCCCATGCTGCTCATTTTACATTGTGATCTGCAATTCACTAAGTAAATTTGACAACAATATCGTAACTTGGAAGGATTTGATATCACATAGGTAAGAACTCATCACCCTGAGTAGAGATATTGTGCTGAAAGATTTCTGCAACACAGACTGAAGGAGGTGGAATAAATCATTGATTGTGTTCTCGCTGAAATGGAAGCTGCAATGGCAGATCTCCCCTGACATTCCCAGGAGACCCATTGTAGTAAGGGCAAGTATATGCATAACATCTCAAGTGTAAACAAATATATCTCTTTTGTCTCCTCTTCCGTATCCAAATCTAACAAGGTCAGTTGAATCCTCAATGGGATCTGTGCTGAGCCTATTTGGCTGCTGTAAGTAAAAGAGCAGCCAAGAGCAAGGCTGCTATTTGAAAGAAAAGGTGGAGAAGAAAATACTGAAATACAAGAAGTAAACCCTAAGGAGTAAGAGCAATGAAAGCAATGATCTCAAAACAGAGAAAGGAAACCAATTATTTCTTCTGCTATTTAACTCAGGCTTCTTGAAAGCTGGGAAACTATTGGATTTAAATATTCACAGCATAGTGAATCAGGCAAGGTCCTGCTTGTCAGTCTCCCACAATATGTAAGGAGGCTCCCAGAACAAATTACAAGATTGGCTCAAGTAAAGATGGCTTTAGGACATCAGCAATTGTACATTTATGAGGTTTAAACAAAGCAAAAGAAAAAATTCTCACTGAAATCTGCTCTGTACTTTCTATTTCTTGGAATGGATTTTACAACGTAAGGCAAATTAAAAATTGAGAAGGATCCCTGATTGCAGGTTCCTAATCATGCTGTGCTTAATGAATATGAATGATGGTTAATCGAGCAAACATTTTCATACAGAAAGCAGAAGTAAATGTTTGCCAGTTTTCATGAGCTGTTTTCCTTTTAACCAGATATATGTCTATCATAACTTCATGCATGGTCTATAAGGGGATCCTTGGACCTAACTTGACAGCGACTGAATGATCATATTTTGCAGTTTGTCTTTTTGGTTATAGATTTTTTTTATTGCTTTGTTTTGTTCTTTCATGTAATGTAGGTATCACTGGCAAGGCCACCATCTTGACTGCTATAAAACTAAGTGACAGAGGGGGGTTGAGTCAATGACATTGCTTCAGGTTCAGAATCACTTGTAGGGCAGACTTTCTTCCCAAAAGAAGATTAGTGAAACAGATTTATTGTTAATAATGTGGTTACCATCATTAGACTAGCGTAATATTCGAAATGTATTAACTGAATCTTAATGGTGGGATGTGAACCCATATCCCCAAAGTATTTGCCTGCACAAATCTAGTGGTGGTATCACTCCTCCAACTCTCCCAAATGTTTTTGGCTGCATCCATATTGTATATAACAAAGAGCACGAGATCTGAGTTATGATGCTGTTCAGAGGGTCGGTGTAGGCTCGAAGGGCTGAACAGCGTCTATCCACACTGTCAGGGTTCTATGACTGTGGGATGTTGGGCGAGGTGATCCCTGTCAAGGATTAGGAGAGTTAACCATGGGAATTTGGGATGGGGGAGTGATCATTATCAGGAGTCAGGGATCTATGAGAAATGCAAAGTTCACTCCTCATGCAAGAAATTAGGGGATTCCTACTCCTCAGAAAATCCAGACCATCATTATTTTAAAAATGCCCACATATCTCACTGTGTTTTCTGTAGTCAGACATCTGTGACCATGATAGCTCTATCTCAGCTTGCTAACACCAGGCCTTGACCTAGCCAAGCTACACATCTCTCATATCTGCCATGATAACAGAAGTCCTGGGAACATTGACAGAGACAAGAAGGAGACAGGACTTAGATGGAAAGGTAAGTACAATGTATTTTCTGTAGCTTTTTTAAAGATATGATACAGAATGATAGAATTTTAGAATTTTAGAGTATAGAAGGAGGCCATTCAATCCATTATTTCTGCACCGGCTTCCAAAAGAGCAACCCATCTCATCCCATTCTCCTGTCCTATCCCTATGGCCCGCTAACTTCATCAATTTCAAATACATATCCAACTCTTTTTAGAAACCTCTTATGGAATCTGTCTCCACTACTCTCCCAGGCTGCGCATTCCAAATCCTAACAAATTCCTAAGAAGTTGCTCTTCATCTCACTCCTAGCTCTCTTGCTGACAACCTTGAAATTCTGACCCCCTAGTTCCTAACATACCAACTAATGGAAATAGAATATCCTTTACAAGTACTGTCGGAAGTGACAGTGCTTCTGTTGAATAAAGGGAACTATGGAGCTATGAGGGAGGAGCTGGCCAAAGTTCAATGGTGCAATACCTTAGCAGGGATGACCGTGGAGGAACAATGGCAGATATTTCTGTGTATAATGCAGAAGTTGCAGGATCAGTTCATTCCTAAAAAGAAGAAAGATCCCAGGAG
>NC_057719.1:33154712-33158208 GCF_004010195.1 Chiloscyllium plagiosum
GTAAAGGGGCAGTACAGAGTGATCTGGGTGTTCTTGTACACCAGTCAATGAGGGTAAGCATGCAGGTACAGCAGGTAGTGAAGAAGGCTAATAGCATGCTGGCCTTCATAACAAGAGGAATTGAGTATAGAAGCAAAGAGGTGCTTCTGCAGCTGTACAGGGCCCTGGTGAGACCACACCTGGAGTACTGTGTGCAGTTCTGATCTCCAAATTTGAGGAAAGACATTCTGGCTATTGAGAGAGTGCAGCGTAGGTTCACAAGGTCAATTCCTGGAATGGCGGGATTACCTTACACTGAAAGACTGGAGCGACTGGGCTTGTATACCCTTGAGTTTAGAAGACTGAGAGGGGATGTGATTGAGACGTATAAGATTATGAAAGGATTGGACACTCTGGCAGCAGGAAACATGTTTCCACTGATGGGGTGAGTGCCGAACCAGAGGACACAGCTTAAAAATACGGGGTAGACCATTTAGGACAGAGATGAGGGGAAACTTCTTCACCCAGAGAATGGTGGCTGTGTGGAATGCTCTGCCCCAGAGGGCAGTGGAGGCCCAGTCTCTGGATTCATTTAAGAAAGAGTTCGATAGAGCTCTCTAAGATAGTGGAATCAAGGGTTATGGAGATAAGGCAGGAACAGGATACTGATTAGGAATGATCAGCCATGATCATGTTGAATGGCGGTGCAGGCTCAAAGGGCTGAAAGGCCTACTCCTGCACCTATTGTCTATTGTCTATTGTCTAATCCTGTCAAAATTGTTCATAATTTTGAACACTTCAGGATTATCTTAATCTTTTCTGCTCCAAGGAGAACACATTCAATTTCTCTAATCTCACCTTGTATCTAAAATTCTTTATTCCTTAGATCATCTAGTTAATCTCCTTTGAATTCTCACCAGGGCTTTAACATTCTTCCTTAAATATGACGCCCAGAACTGAACACAATACTCCAAATGTGGTTTGACTTACTCTATACTTCAATTTATAAACCCAAGCATCCTATAAGCCTTCTTTATAACTATTTCAACGTGCCTGGCCACCTTCAGAGAATTATGAGCCCTGATGTCCCTGTGCTCCTATACATCCCTCAAGTTTTTATCATTGAGTCTGTATTGTCTTTCCATGTTTCTTTTACCTCATTTCTCTGCATTGAAATTCAACTGCTAGGTGTCTGCCCAAGGAAATATTCCTTGATGTTGTGGTGTAAAATGAATGTGGTGAAACGGTTAAAAATTATGTCCCAATAAGGAAATATTCCTTGATGTCATTCAGCATCATCTTCACAGTTAACTTTTATTCCAAGCTTAATATCACTTGCAAATTTAGGGATTTTGCCCTCAACACCCATCTCCAAATTGTTAATATAAATCAGAAAAAGCAAGGCTCCAAAACCAACCCCTGGGGAACACTACTTTCAACTCATCTCCAATCTGATAAATACCCATCTATATCTACATTCTGCTTCCTTTCTTTTAGCCAACTTCTAATCCATGCTGCCAAGGACCTACCAATCCCAACATTTTTAATTTCCTAACCAACTTGCCATATGGTACTGTATCAAGTTCTTTCTGAAAGTCCAAATATACAACATACGTAGCTCTATGTGCTCTTTATCACCTCATCAAGGAATTCAATTAAATTTGTCAGACATGAACTACCCTTGAAAAAGCAACATCAACTGTCTCGTGTTAACTTAATTTTCTCTAACTCTAAAATTACCTTACCCTATTATAGCCTCCATAGTTTTCTCACTACTGATGTCAAACTGACCATTTTGTAGTTTCCTGGGATATCCTTTGCCTCTTTCTAAAACAACAATGTCACAGTTGCAGTCCTCCAGTCCCATGGTACTAATTCTGTGTTCAGAGAGGCCAAGAACATTTCTGTCAATGGCTTCATGATTTGTTCCCTTACCTCTCTCGACAATCTAGGATGCATGCCATTCAGGCCTGGTGACATCTCTACCTGCCAGGTGTTTATAGCACCTCTTCTTTAACTATCATTACACTGCTCAGTTGCTCAACACCCATTTTTTAAACCAGGCCATTATCACCATTTTCTGATTTGGTAAAGACTGAAGCAAAATATTCATTTAATACCTCTTTCTTCAGTGAGCAACTTACCCTGCTTGTTTTTCATGGGCCCCATTCCACCTTCACTAATCTTTTACTATTAATATGCTTGAAGAACATTTTATTGTTTCTTTTAGCCTGCCATCCTTTCCTCATGCTTCCTCGTGGCCTTCCTTATTCCAGCCTTAGCTTCTTTCTTGCTTTTGACTTACACTTCCTGATTGATTTCTATTGTTATTAATATTCCAGTATTCATCACATGCTTTTGCTTCTTTGTTTTCTCACCAATATCTTTAATCATCCAGGGTACTCTAGCTTTGATTCCTCATATTTATTTCTCATAGGTATGTATCTGCTTTTCACAGCAGAGAGCGGTGCGAGCTGGGCAGAAGTGAAGTTGGAGCGCAGAGCTGGTCGGGAAGGTAAGTGATTGATATTTGAGTGGGTGTTCTCTAGACCCCAGGCCCTACAAAGTAGGGCCTCCCTCCCATCCTCCTCCTCTAACCTAACTTTAAAGTCCACAGGTAAGCTACTCAGTGTTCTTGTTTTGGAGACTAAGTGTAGAGTAATGGCAGCGCAGGCAGTGGATGTTCCTCCTGCAGGATGTTTGAGGTAGGGGTGACCACCGATGCTCCTGCCGACTTCATCTGCAGGAAATGCAGTCAGCTCCAGCTCTTCACAGAATGCGTTAGGGAACTGGAGTTGGAGTTGGATGAACTCAGGATTATTCGAGAGGCTGAGAGGGTGATAGATAGAAGCTACAGGGACATAGTTACGCCAGAGAACAGAGGTAGCTGGGTAACAGTTAGAGGTGGGAAGGGGAGGAAGCAGGCAGTGAGGGATCCCCTGTGGTCATTCCCCTCAACAATAAGTATACTGCTTTGGATGGGGGGGGAAGGCCTAGCAGGGGTAAGCTGCAGTGACTGGATCTCTGCCACGAGGTCCGGCTCTGAAGCTCAAAAAATAAGTATACAGCTTTGGAAACTGTTGGGGGGGACAGCGTTGCAGGTGTAAGCTGCAGTGAAGGGGTCTGTGGCTCTGAGACTCAGAAGGGAAAAGGGGAGAGGAGGAGAGTGCTAGTTATAGGGGACTCTCTAGTTAGAGGGACGGACAGGCAGTTCTGTGGACATGGGCGAGACTCAAGGATGGTTTGTTGCCTCCCGGGTGCTAGGGTCTGAGATGTCTCAGACCGTGTCTTCAGAATCCTTAAGGGGGAGGGTGTGCAGCCAGAAGTCGTGGTGCATCCCTTCTGGCACCATCGACATAGGTAGGAAGAGGGGTGGGGCGGTCATTCAGGAGCTCAGGGAGTTAGGCTGGAAGCTAAAAGCTAGGACGGACAGAGTCGTCATCTCTGGGTTGTTGCCGGTGCCACGTGACAGTGAGGCAAGGAATAGGGAGAGAGTGCAGTTGAACACGTGGCTGCA
>NC_057719.1:33159139-33171370 GCF_004010195.1 Chiloscyllium plagiosum
GACGTGTCCTTGATATGTATGTACCTGTCAGGCAGGAAAGAGATGGTCGTGTGAGGGAACCGTGGTTTATAAGGTAGGTTGAATGTCTTGTAAAGAGGAAGAAGGAGGCTTACATAAAGTTGAGGAAACAAGGTTCAGACAGAGCGTTGGAGAGATACAGGATAGCCAGAAGGGACATGAAGCGGCACGGTGGCACAGTGGTTAGCACTGCTGCCTCACAGCGCCAGAGACCCGGGTTCAATTCCCACCTCATGCGACTGACTGTGTGGAGTTTGCACGTTCTCCCCGTGTCTGCGTGGGTTTCCTCCGGGTGCTCCGATTTCCTCCCACAGTCCAAAGATGTGCAGGACAGGTGAATTGGCCATGCTAAATTGCCCGTAGTGTTAGGTAAGGGGTAAATGTAGGGGTATGGGTGGGTTGCACTTTGGCGGGTCGGTGTGGACTTGTTGGGCCGAAGGGCCTGTTTCCACACTGTAATGTAATCTGTAAAGGGATTAGGAGAGCTAAGAGAGGGCATGAAAAGTCTTTGGCGGATAGCATCAAGGATAACTGCAAGGCATTTTATGCGTATGTGAGAAACATGAGAATGACGAGAACGAGGGTAGGTCCGATCAAGGACAGTAGTGGGAGACTGTGTATTGAGTCGGAAGAGATAAGTGAGGTCTTGAATGAGTACTTTTCTTCAGTATTTACAAACGAGAGGGTCTGTATTGTTGAAGAGGAGAGTGTGAAATGGACTGGTAAGCTAGAAGAGATACTTGTTAGGAAGGAAGATGTTTTGGGCATTTTGAAAACTTGAGGATAGACAAGTCCCCCGGACCTGATGAGATATATCCTAGGATTATGTGGGAAGCAAGAGAGGGAATTGCAGAGCCGTTGGCAATGATCTTTTCGTCTTCACTGTCAACAGGGGTGGTACCAGGGGACTGGAGAGTGGCGAATGTTGTGCCTCTGTTCAAAAAAGGGAATAGGGATAACCCCGGGAATTACAGGCCAGTTAGTCTTACTTCGGTGGTAGGCAAAGTAATGGAAAGGGTACTGAAGGATAGGATTTATGAGTATCTGGAAAGACAATGCTTGATTAGGGACAGCCAGCACGGATTTGAGAGGGGTAGGTCTTGCCTTACAAGTCTTATTGAATTCTTTGAGGAAGTGACCAAGCATGTGGATGAGGGTAGAGCAGTGGATGTAGTATACATGGATTTTAGTAAGGCATTTAATAAGGTTCCCCATGGTAGGCTTATACGGAAAGTCAGGAGGCATGGGATAGAGGGAAATATGGCCAATTGGATAGAAAACTGGCTAAACGGTCGAAGTCAGAGAATGGTGGTAGATGGTAAATATTCAGCCTGGAGCCCAGTTACAAGTGGAATTCCGCAGGGATCAGTTCTGGGTCCTCTGCTGTTTGTAATTTTTATTAATAACTTGGAAGAGGGAGTCGAAGGGTGGGTCAGTAAATTTGCAGATGATACGAAGATAGGTGGAGTTGTGGACAGTGAGGAGGGCTGTTGTCGGCTGCAAAGAGACTGAGATATGATGTAGAGCTGGGCTGAGGAGTGGCAGATGGAGTTCAACCCTGCCAAGTGTGAGGTTGTCCATTTTGGAAGAACAAATAAGAATGCGGAATACAGGGTTAATGGTAGGGTTCTTAGTCAGGTGGAGGAACAGAGGGATCTTGGGGTCTATGTACATAGATCTTTGAAGGTTGCCACTCAGGTGGATAGAGTTTGTAAGAAGGCCTATGGAGTATTATCGTTCATTAGCAGAGGGATTGAATTCAAGAGTCGTGAAGTGATGTTGCAGCTGTACAGGACTTTGGTTAGGCCACAGTTGGAGTACTGTGTGCAGTCTGGTCGCCTCACTTTAGGAAAGATGTGGAAGCTTTGGAGAGGGTGCAGAGAAGATTTACCAGGATGTTGCCTGGAATGGAGAATAGGTAGTACGAGGATAGGTTGAGAGTGCTAGGCCTTTTCTCATTGGACCTGTGGGAGTGGCAGAGTCAGAATCATTGGTGACCTTTAAGCAGCAATTGGACAGGTACATGGATGGGTGCTTAAGCTAGGACAAATGTTCGGCACAACATCGTGGGACGAAGGGCCTGTTCTGTGCTGTATTGTTCTATGTTCTATGTTCTATGTTCTATCTTGTCCCTGTTCATAAAACCAATGAATTGCAGATGCTGGAAATCAAGTCTGGCAGCTTCTGTGGAGAGAAGGCAGAGTTAACTCTTTGGATTCAGGACTCCTTTGACCTCTGCTTTCTCTCCACAGATACCATAAGACCTGCTGAGTTTTTCCAGCAACTTCTGTTTTTGCCCTTATTCATCTCTTTCGAAATTCTCCCATTTTGCATCTATTGTTTTGCTCAACAAAATGCTTTTCCAATCAACCTGCTCCAGTTCAACTGTTAGACTCTTAAAATCTGCCCTTTTCCAGTCTCAACTTTATTGTTCTTTTAATTTGTTTTATTATTTCTTTTCAATATTTAATGTTATTTTTATTTACAAATTGTAAGTTTATAGATAAAATCTATTTTAACGATTTAATCTCACTGGCATTTAATAACAAAATGCAATTAGCTTTTCTTTTTTTTCACTTATTCACCATATGTTGGTGATCCTGCCTGGGCCATTACTTAGTTTTTCTGGAGACATGATGGTCAGCTGCCTTCATGAACTGCTGCAGTTCTTGGTTTGTAGGGACCCCCACAGCATTGTTAGGAAGGGTATTCCAGGATTTTGACCCAGTAACAGTATAGACATGGCAGTGTAGTTTTGGGTCAGCATGGTTCATGACTTGCAAAGGAGTTGTAAGTGGGTGGTTTGTCCATGTAACTCTTGTCGATGTCCAGCTAGATGGGAGAGATCATGGGTTTGGAAAGTGCTACCTTAGGAGCCTTGCTGAATTGTGAAAACACTTCTTGAGATGATACACGCTGCTGGCAGTGTACATATGTAGTGATGGGAGTAAATGTTGACGTTAGTGAATGGTTCACCAGTCAAGTAGGCTTTGTTCTGAATGGCTTCGACCTTCTTGAGTATTGTTAGAGTTGCACTTAACCAGGCAAATGGTGAGAATTCCATCAAACTTCTGACTAGTGCTTTGTAGATGGTGGGCAGGCATTGAGGAAACGAAAGGCTCATTACTCACTGCAGAGTTTCTAGTCCCCTGACACATTTCTTTTAACATTCATTGTTAGTTCATGAGAACTAATAAATGGTTGTGAATGACTGAGGTAAGGGAGTGGATGGCGGGGGAAGAAGGGGAACGACGAAGTACATGGGTGAGGACTAAGGCTACATCATGATTCAGTTGAGGACTGGTCGGGATAGGTGTGATGTTGGAGTTAGTAGGGGTTATCAGGGTGGGTCAGTGAGACAGAGTGGAGAGTTGGAGGGGAGTAGAGCTGAGTCATGGATATCAGTTCAGCCCTTACCCAGAGCAGGTTCCACTCCTTCAGCTTTTCCTTTGTAACTATTAACTAAATCAGAACAGTCTGACTTAAAGTCAGGAACTATCTGAGAGGATAATTGTTCATCAGAAGCTTCCTGGTCATTCCCTACAGAGTCAACTAGGAGAGGAATTCTGCTGGGTCCAGACATGCAATGCTAGTTTATAGCTCATCAGCAACTACATTCCTATCAGAGCATCTGAGCTGATTGCTATTGTATTTGATGAGCTCTCTCTTTAAACACATTGTGGCTTTTATCTCAAACAATTCATTTTACCGTGGATAAAGCAGAGCTTTCCAAAATGTTCTCATTATGACAAAAAATTGGTGTTCAAAAACTGCTGTGATCCAGACCTGGTAGATTACTGGGACTGGGAAAGGGTCGGGGTGGGGATGTTGGTGGAAGTGGAGAGATGTAAGAGCAGGGCATGGGACTGTTTAGGCTGCACGACCTTTAAGTAAAAAGCACTTATTTTATCACTGGATTTTACAGGATAGGGATCAGGGCTTGAAAACCAACCAATTAGGCCCTATATGCACCATTAAAATGAAGATGAGTTTTTAAAGAACTTTGCTATTCTTAGCACTCTGTCAGAGCTCTGTGGCAGCTCCCTCGGAGTTCACAATCACAAAACTTTGGCTAATGACACTCACCTACTGGGAAGCCCTGCTAACAGATTCTACAAAACTGAAATCATACAGGAGGCTGCATTACCACTGCTTGGAAAATATGCTGTTATCCTTGTGTCTCTGCAGTGGCCAGGCAATTGAATATTAATGGACACAAAATCTAGGTAAGTGAATACTAATGAGCACAAGAGCTGTTGCAATTGAATATTAATATTCAATGTGACCACATGCATATAATAGGACTATAGGTCTTTGAACCATCACTGTGCTGATGCTTCACTGCAATCTGACAAGCTTACACAATCTGATGAGCAAGAGATGTCCAGGAAATTTCACACAAAGCTGAGCATGTCTAGGAGCAATGGGGAGTTAGGAGTAAATCACCTGAAGCAGAACTTATTTTCTGGAGAATTCAAAGGCAATACATAACGCAACTGCTTCATTTACAAGTGAAAAACTGCAAGTGAAGATCGCTGTTGTCCAACTTCTCTTGAGTGCAGTTAGGAAGTGGCACAGCTTTGCAAATCACTTGTGGCAATTAGGTGTTACTTACTTAAAGATGATGATATTCCACACTTACACAGCTCCTGAATCAGGCTTGTTTAGTCAATAGCAATTGGCAAAATAGTGCATTTACAGGATTATCAGAATACATTCAATAAGAATTTAATTTTCCCTTCAAAATATTTATTTCTTTCTCCATGAGAGTTCTTTCAGTTAAGAGCAGAGAGTACTTATGCTAATGAATAAAAGTTTTAACCAAGTATTTGGAGCACTCTACTCAATTACTTTAGGGACACGATAATCGCACTGACTTAAATTTTCATTCATTTGTTGCACCCAAACATTATTTAATGACCATTCACTGAACAAGAAGGTCTTCGTCATGATGAACTTTGCACTGGGACCTTACCACTCAGCTTGAGATAACCATGGAAACAGGTACCTAAACAAGTAACATAGCATTGCCCAGACTACCAATAAGACATCTTCTTATGCTTCCTGCTGTTAACTGTGTCCGCTTCAGTTAATTGGAACCTTGAAACAATTCTATACACATCTGAAAACCATTAAACCTCACTTCATATCAAAATGATATTAAACACTCCAAGCTTAACCAAGTGAAAGGTGTACCTATGGGAAAGAGTGCGTAGTATACGTTGACAACCTTTTATCCGAAATACCGAAATCCGAAAAGCTCCAAAATCCGAGGATGTTTTTGTGAAGTTTTTATCTAATTAACAAGGTTGCTTGGCGTGCAAACAGTTAACCCAACTTCACACCCACTCGATGCGTGTCACTTAGATGTGACGTAGGGGGACTGTGGCTCAGCACTGGCAGGCCTCATTTCTGCCTCAGGGCCCATTACTCACACTGAGTCTGCTATCCGGTAAGATTTTAAAAAAATTTCACTGTTGAGCTGTCACTTATTCCAAAATTCGAAAAATTCCGAATTCCAAAAACCAGCTGGTTCCAAATGTTTCGGATAAAGGATCGAGTACCTGTACCTACAAAGCAAATTAAAACTCTATGTAGCACTTCAGGAATCATTTTGAAGTTTCTTAAATGTAGAGGTGATTTTCCATGTGTTATCCATCTGCACAGCAGGAACATGTTTTTTTTACCAAAGTAAACAGCTGAAATTTGCTAGAAATGTAATGGTTTGTGATCCAGGCACATTCTTCCCAAAGCAAAATCAATTTATGCAATGTGCCAATAATCTCAACACTGTACCTCAGATAGGGTCTGACCAAGTTTCCAATTAAATGAAACATTCAATCCTTTGTTTTGAATTGCCCGGTCATTAATTGGTCACCTAAGGGCTTCAACTGGTGGTTCGGTCAAAGGTTGACCACGGACCAACCTAGATCAATACTTGGATTACATTAAGATACTCCACAAAACGAAGCTATGGGGACATGATTTGAACTGAAGAGCCCAGTGGAAAAAAATGGTGAAATCTGGATGGAATTGTTACTTTAGGCAAAGAATATAAAGAATAAATCTAAGTAACAAAGATAAGTTCTGTGTATTTGTTCTGCAGATATATGGTCTTCTGTCAAGGCCACAACAAAATTAAATCATCTCATAAGTCATTTCTTTGAACTGCACTGCAAAACAAATGGTGCGGTTTTGCATTGGAGAAGGCATGTACCTTATCAAATTCCTAATCTAATGCATGTTCTTGACTGAATTCCTGATACTGTGTGAACCTAAACCTCAGCCTTGGATTTATACTAATTCCTAAGAGGACTCCTGGGATGTTTACCTCTATTATAATCTCATGTCTGTAGATTTGCAACATATTTTACAATTCTCAGTGGGTGCAATTTACTTTTGCACAATTGCTTGTCAAAACTCCCATCAGTTATTTTGTCATATCTATTCACATTTTCTCAATACAATCCTGACTATAAATACATTCCTGCAGGTTTTATCAATCAATATTGCAGAGGGGCGAGTTTTATTTTTATTTGGTTTTGTATCTGTGTTTCAGACAGCCCTTGTCAGTGATCTCTGACTATGCCCTGAATAGTGTTTACAGTTGTCTTTATGTATAGGTGAGCTTGATGATGTGCTTTGAGTTATCCTTCTCTGAATTCCTTTATCTATTAGTTCTTTCCTTTTTCTATTCTCATGTTTAAGACCTCTGAAACAAGGCCGAGTTTAGTATTTCAATGTCAAATATACTTACTAATAATAAATGAACCAGTAACTTAATCGCAGAATTATTTCACAGAGCTTGTAGATTAACCTTATAAATTTATAAAATGAATAATTTGTTACTCTGCATTAAACAAAATAATCAATCTCCTTATGAGGAAATGTCATCCTTTTTCCACTCATCTCTGGGTGTAGTTAAAACCTCAGCTAACACTTGCTTTGTACCAAATTAATTAAGCTCAAAGTCTCTCATAAATTCAGTTCATTTGAAAGCTTAAGCCTGATTAATACTTCCACGGACTGTTATGGTACAATGGTCATGATCCTACCTCTGGTCTAAATGGTCTGGGTTCAAGTCAATGACCTTGGCATTTAATGGTGCTACCATCACTGAATTCCCCCAATATCAATATCCTGGAGTTGTCAATGACCAGAAACTCAACTGGACTCACCACACAAACACAGTGGCTACAACAGTAGGTCAGAGGCTAGGAATACTCAACACCTGACTCCCCAAAGACTACAAGGCACAAGTCATAAGAGTTATAGAATATTTCCCACTTATCTGGATGAATCCAGCAACACTCAAGAAGCTTGACACCATCCAGAATAAAGCAGCCCGCTTGTTTGGCATGACATCCACAAGCATTCACTTCCTCCACCACCAACACTCAGTAGCAGCAGTGCCTACTACCTGCAAGATGCACTGCAGAAATTCACCAAAGATCTTCAGACAGCACCTTCTAAACCCATGACCACTTCCATCTAGAAGGACAAGGGCAGCAGATATATGGGAACACCACCACCTTCAAGTTCCCCTCCAAGCTACTTACCATCCTGACCTTGGAAATATATTACATTTCCTTCACTGTTGCTGGGTCAAATTCTTGGAATTCCCTCCCAATGGCATTGTAGATCAAGTTGTAGTATGTGGACTGCAACTATTCAAGAAGGCAGCTCGCCACCATCTTCTCTAGGGCAATAAACGCTGGCCACCCAGTGATGCCCACAAATGGGTTAAAAAAATGTTGCAACAGCCTCAGATCAGGCTAATAATATGCCCAATCAGGGCAATTTGATTTTTTTTTTAAATGCGTGGTTGACCTCAGGAATAAACACTTTCTGAAACTGTTTTCATGGTTCTGTGGATTTAACTCATTTTCTGGAGAATTTGAGCTAAGTCAAGTGATCAATGTTTCTGCTGAGGATATGGAGCACCATTCAAAAGTTATTTTACTTCCCCAGGGAAGAGTTCTATTCAAATTTTCTAACAACAGACATCAAACACACCAATTATGGTGGTGTATAGCCCCCTGCAGTGAAAAGCTTCCTCTACTCTTCTCAAATGCTTCATCACAAATACTGAGGAGAAACCTTTGCGTCAATTTCCTACTCGATCACCACTATGTGTTAGTTTGCCCATTATTGCCAAATGAGGAACAATTTTGCATAAAGCTTTCTCAACTAAATTGAGACTGCCCAACTTCTCTTTACAAATGCCCTTGACATCCAAAAGACGCAAGTGATCGTCAACAGAAAGAGCTGGATAAAAATCTAAGACACTGAGGAAGATGCAGGATATATTCTGAACTATTGAGTTGAAGAGTCTTTAAAATCATTTTCCATACTTTTATAGCAGACAAAAACATTCAAAGAAATGAGCAGAGTATTTTGTTTCAAGGAGATGGAAATCTATGGGTGAATCTTACATTTCATTCAGCAGTTTTCAATTGCACTGAATTTCATGAAGAATTTCATATCATGAAGTCAAGCAAGCTTCTCACCATATCTTAAGACAATCACTGGCATTGTGAAGTTGTACTGCTTGGTGATAGACTATCATTCTGAAGATGCCAGAGGAGAGAAAAATGGCACAGTGGTTCTCTGATATGAACCTGGAAGCCATGGTAGGTAGGTTGATGAAGAGGAGAGGCATTCCAGTTGGACTGGCAAGGAGGCCACCAGGAGACCCTGGCAGCCTGGTCAAAGGTCGCCGCCTGGGTCAGTGCTGCATTTACAGTTTGGAAGAATGGACAGCACTGTTGAAATAAAGTCTTTGGTTTCCCAGGGTAGGTGTCATGCTAATGTGGAAAGGAATTGGTGACTATAGGCTGGAGAAAAGGGCTGGGCAATTGTGAAGGGGAACAACTGTATGAGGGATATACATTAAAGCATAAATAGGGTAATGTGAGAACACAGTTTGTCCAAGTATGTTACCCAGATTAGTTCCTTATTGGATTTGTTTAATCTCGCTGAATTTTGTGTAGGTTTGTTAAATTGTAGTCTGAACTCATTCTAACATCCTGCGCCATAATTAGTTTGTCTACTCTGAGCATGCTAGTGAAGTAGCTTTGTTGATGCTATCTCACTATCTTTGTGACAAGGTAACTGGACTATTGCATGGAGCATTTTCTCCACTAAGATTAAAGATTCATTAGATTTTACTCATCTGCAGGAAAATCACATGATTGTCATCAGTCAGAGGTCTAGGTAACGTAACTATAGACCACATATCCAAAGCTACCTTTCTAATAGCAAATTCCCTTGATACTCTCTTCTCATTTTCTATTAGTGTGAAACTTTATTACAGCAGAAATAATCTCTGTTGAGTAACTCCTGTTAAAAATTGCAACAAAACAGTATGTCTTGAGTCAAAAACCTAGGCTAGATATTTGCATATGCTGTGTCTTTTGAGATATAAAAGTAATCCTGAATTCTTTGCAGGATTCTACGTGAACTCATTCTAACCAAATTTGGCAGTTGGCATGCCAGTGAAAGTATAAAACATTAAACCATTGATCTTAACAGTGCAATCTGCCAGTTGTTGCATACTAAATGAAAAACAGCTTCAACCTCTGTGCTAAACTCTTTGTTAAATAAAATTCTCAGGCAGAACCTAATAGGGGCTATGGTGAGAGAGCTAGGAAAATTAAATGAGAAATAGAGTGACTTGTTGCATTTATAATCAGAGTTCTGGGCGTTGAGATGAGATTCTCACTAGGCAGCAGCAAGGTGCCTATTAAGGAGGATTATTGCTTGCTAACAGCCTCATTGATGATGAATCGCACCTCACTAATATATACTTTCCTACTCTACCACTCACTGTGAAGAAAGCAGATGTCAGTAATTCAGAACATGCAAGTCAGAGCGGGTACCTGACAACATCAGCTTATCACTTGCTCCTCTAATCTGCTATCTTCGACACCCGGCAACAACATTTCAGGGACCACTCCAAGGCACCACCCACACACACCCCATACGCATGGATGTTGGCATCCAAAATCTGCCTGCCTCTCAGAATCCTCATGATAAGTCTCTAATCCACTCACATCCTGGTTCTCTACTTTAAAGCTTCACTTTGAGTTGCACTGGCAGCTACCATTGGAATGATAGTGCAAGGCCAGTCATTCAGCTCATGGATTGGATCAGTCTACATCTTCGGGCAGTTCATTCACTCTCTTCGCACCCATTTACCATGAGCATCTCTGTCTTGCCTGGCCTTTTAGCACTTTGCCCCTTCAGCGAGAGCTACCATACTCCGAATATATTTATGTTGGGGTTTGCTGCTTGGCTAACTCACAAATCCAGGATGCTTGTAAGTCAGTCCCTTCAATCAGGGAGTCATGAGTATACTGAGCCAAGGGCAGCCGCTGATATCAGTCTGGAGTCTTGGGCATGTTCAGTCAGTCTTGTGGGACTGCAAGGGTCAGAAGCCTCTACTCTAAGGAAGAGGAGCTGAAAACTGGGGAGCACACAAACCATCTTGACTCTTTCTGCTCCGTTCTCCCAGAACGAAAGGGACAGACTGAATGAGATGAAAGCAAATGCCACAACTTTTAGCGTTGGTGTAATTGGGGGAAGAGTGAGTGATGAATTGTCCTGAATGAATGAGTAGGCAGTGCAGAGTGTGTGCAGGGTTGGTGGTGCTGGCTATTGGGATGGGCAAAAGGGGATAAAGGAAAGTATTGTCCTCAATAATGAGAGTGATAGAGCTTGAGCTTTGGAGGGAAGTAAGTACAGCAGCAAACGTAGAATCAGTGCAGTTTCAGAGAGAATATGGTTGCTCTTACCCTGGTCATTGGCTTTCTTGCTACACTGCTGAATATTCCTCCAGAGAGCTTGGACTGCACTGACACTTTTGTAAGTGCCAGATCAGGCTAGAAGGGACTGCTGTTTTGCGAGTCCTAGTATCATCCATCCACCAAGACTTAGAACATAGAACATAGAACATTACAGCGCAGTTCAGGCCCTTCGGCCCTCGATGTTGCACCGCCCTGTCATAGCTCCTCTAGCTTATCTCTCCACGCTTCAGGCTCACTGCCTTTATTCCTGATGAAGAGCTTTTGCCCGAAATGTCGATTTTGCTGCTCCTTGGATGCTGCCTGAACTGCTGTGCTCTTCCAGCGCCACTGGTCCAGAATCTGCCAGCATCTGCAGTCATTATTTTTACCCCTATACCAATCTGAAGCCTATCCCACCTACACTATTCCATGTACGTCCATATGCCTATCCAATGACGACTTAAATGCACTTAAACTTGGCGAATCAGGCAAGGCATTCCATACCCTTACTACTCTCTGAGTAAAGAAACTACCTCTGACATCTGTCTTACACCTATCTTCCCTCACTTTAAAGTTGTGTCCCCTCGTGTTTGCCGTCCCCATACTTGGAAAAAGGCTCTCCCTGTCCACCCTATCTAACCCTCTGATTATTTTGTATGTCTCTGTTAAGTCACTTCTCAACCTTCTTCTCTCTAACAAGAACAGACTCAAGGCCCTCAGCCTTTCCTCATAAGACCTTCCCTCCATACCAGGCAACATCCTAGTAAATCTCCTCTGCACCCTTTCCAAAGCTTCCACATCCTTCTTATAATGCGGTGACCAGAACTGTACATAACACTCCAAGTGTGGTTGTACCAGAGCTTTGTACAGCTGCAGCATAACCTCCTGGTTCCGGAACTCAATCCCTCTATTAATAAAGGCCAAAACATTGTATGCCTTCTTAACAACTCTGTCAATCTGGGTGGCAACTTTCAGGGATCTGTGTACAAGACTTGTATGGGAAAAGGGGACAAAATTCAAATTTTAAAAATATGAGGAAATAATCCAACAGAAGAAGAAAGTTAGAAGAATTTTTAAGACTTTTAAAAGATTGGGAATCTCATAACCTAATTGCAGTTTTGGTAAAAGGACATATTAAGCCCACAGCCATAGGGGTTTATTTAAGAGAATGTGCAAGAGTTTTGCATTGTATGTTGTGCTGTGAATGTTGGCACAACATTTGTTTTGTCCACAAAGAAGTGGAAAACTACATCTTGGCTGCATAAGGAGGGAAACCCTTTGGAGGTGGGAAATCATTGATTTTTATTATTAAAATGGAATTGTACAGGCAGATTGTACCATACAAAATGCATCAGGGTAACAGAACAGAGTGCAGATTACAATGCTACAGCTGCATAGAAGATGAAGAGAGATCAGACTTGATGTT
>NC_057719.1:33171397-33229382 GCF_004010195.1 Chiloscyllium plagiosum
TGAAGATCAATGCCAAAGGCTCGGCAATCTCTTCCCTTGCTTCCCAGAGGATCCTAGGATAGATCCCATCCGGCCCAGGGGACTTGTCTATTTTCACACTCTGCAGTATTTCTAATACCTCTTCCTTGTGAACCTCAATCTCTTCTAGTCTAGATGCAAGTGTCTCTGTATCTTCCTTGCCAACATTTTCATTTTCTAGAGTGAACACTGTCGAAAAATATTTATTTAGTGCTTCCCCCATCTCCTCTGACTCCACACACAACTTCCCTCTATTATCCTTGACTGGCCCTAATTTAACTCTCATCATTCTTTTATTCCTGACATATCTATGGAAAGCCTTAGGGTTAACCCTGATCCTATCTGCCAACAACTTCTCATGTCTCCTCCTGGCTCTTCTGAGCTCTCTTTTTAGGTCTTTCCTGACTTCCTTGTAACCCTCAAGCGCCCTAACTGAGTTTTCACATTTTGTTCTAACATAAGCCTTCTTCTTTTTGACCAGGGATTCCACTTCCTTAGTAAATCACGGCTCACGCATCCTATATCTTCCTCCCTGCCTGACAGGTACATACTTATCTAGGACACACAGGAGCTTTTCCTTGAATAAGCTTCACATTTTTAATGTGCTCATCCCCTGCAGTTTCCTTCCCCATTCTATGCTTCCTAAATCTTTCCTAATTGCATCGTAATTTCCCTTCCCCCAGCTGTAACTCTTGCTCGGTGGAGTACACCTATCCCTTTCCATCACTAATGTAAACCTGACAGAATTGTGATCGCTGTCTCCAAAGTGCTCACCTACTTTCAAATCTAACACTTGGCCAGGCTCGTTACCCAGTACTAAATCTAAAGTGGCTTCGCCCCTTGTAGGCCTGTCTACATACTGTGTCAGGAAGTCCTCCTGCACACATTGGACAAAAACTGACCCATCTATAGTACTCGTACTGTAGTGATCCCAGTCAATATTTGGATAGTTGAAGTCCCCCATGACAACTACCCTGCCTCTCTCACTCCTATCGAGAATCATCTTTACTATCATTTCCTCTACATCTCTGGGACTATTCAGAGGCCTATAGAAAACTCCCAGCATGGTGACTTCTCCTTTCCTGTTTCTAACCTCAGCCCATACCACCTCAGTTAACATCCTTTCTACAACTGTAATATTGTCCCTGATCAACCGCTCCTCTTTTACCATCTTCTCTGTTCTTACTGAAACATCTGAATCCCGGAACCTGCAACAGCCATTCCTGTCCCTGCTCTATCCATGTCTCCGTAATGGCCACAACATCGCAGTCCCAGGTACCAACCCACACTGCCAGTTCACCCACTTTATTTTGGATGCTCCTCATGTTAAAGTACACACACTTCAAACCAGGTTCTCGCTTGCCAGTGTCGGATACTTGATTTTGAAACTCCCTACTCTCATCCTCTTCTGTACCCTGTCCTACAATTTTGATTCCCACCCCGCTGCTGTATTAGTTTAAATCCACCTTAATAGCTTTAGCGGATTTCCTACCCAGGATATTGGTACCCCTCTGGTTTAGATGAAGACCATCCTACTTGTAGTGGTCCCACCTACCCCAGAAAGAGCTCCAATTATCCAAAAACCTGAAACCCTCCCTCCTGCACCATCCCTGTAGCCACGTGTTCAACTCCTTCCTCTCCCTATTCCTCACCTCATTAGCACATGGCACGGGCAGCAAACCAGAGAAAACAACTCTGTTTATTCTAGCTCTAAGCTTCCATCCTAGCTCCCTGAATTTCTGCCTCAAGTCCCCATCTCTCCTCCGACCTATGTCGTTGGTGCCAATGTGGACCACGACTTGGGGCTGCTCTCCCTACCCCCGAAGGATCCCAAAAACACGATCAGAGACATCACGGACCCTGGCACCCAGGAGGCAACACACCAACCGTGAGTCTCTCTTGTCCCCACAGAATGTCCTATCTGTCCTCCTAACTATCGAGTCCCCAATGACTACTGCTCTGCTCCTCTTTCCCCTTCCCTTCTGAGCAGCAGATGCCCCACTGCTTTCCCCTGGTAAGCCATCCCCCCAACAGTATCCAAAATGGTATACTTATTGTTGAGGGGAATGGCCACAGAGGATCCCTGCACTGCCTGCCGGTTCCCTTTCTGTCCCTAACTGTCACCCATCTGTCATTTTCTTTTATCTGGGGAGTGACTACCTCTCTGTAAGTCCTGTCAATAACCCCCTCTGCCTTCCGAATGATCCGAAGTTCATCCAACTCCAGCTCCAGTTTCCTAACGCGGTTTTCGAGGAACTGGAGGAACCTTGTCAACAAGCAAGATGCCATTTTCCTCTTTTCTGCTATGCTTGGGGCAAATGTTAGTTACTGTGCAGGGCTGCTCTGGGCTGACAGTGCTTTCTAAGTAATAATGGCCTTTTAAAGATGGCACCAGTACCACAAGTGGCAATCTATTTCGAGATATCCTGATATGACAAGTTTTGCTGGGTTTGGTATGTTGTACAGGTGAGCTAGTATTAGACGAGTGCATCACATGAGACAGGAGCTAATTAGTGAGGCAACTTTGGCCAAAGGACAAGAAATCAGACTTGGCCATGGAGAGAGAAACACTGACATGACAACATTCAGCCCATGAGAGAAAATGAGGACTGCAGATGCTGGAGATCAGAATCAAGAGTGTGGTGCTGGAAAAGCACAGTAAGTCAGGCATCCAAGGAGCAGGAGAATTGACATGTTGGGCATAAGCTCGGATGCTGCCTGGCCTGCTGTGCTTTTCCAAGATTCGGCCCATTATAAATACTCTTACAAATTGCACACTGAGTTATTTTTTCCAATGTTACACACCAAGTTCACAGAAATGCAAATTTGATCATTTCATAATCCGGAATTTGGATGTGAACCTCAAAGTGTGAAAAAATACAAATCTGCCAGTTTTCCCATTATCATTTGTCACATAATCATGAGCAAAGATTTACCAGATTGACTCTTGGGATAGCAGGACTCAAATATAACGAGAGATCGGATTGGTTAAGACAATGTTCACTCCAGTTTAGAAGAATGAGAAAAGAACCCCTTAAAATTCTAACGGGACAAACCCAGGAAGGATGTTCCCAATCGCTGGGGACTTCCAGTACCAAAACTTACTGTCCGTTTAGGATTGAAATAAAGAGCTTCACCCAGAGAATAGCCAGCATGTGGCCACCAAAAGCAATTGAGGCTAACACATTGAATGTTTTCAAGAGGTTTTTAGGGCTGAAGGGATCAAAGGATATGGGGAGTAAGCAGGAACAGGTCACTGAGTTGGATGATCAGTCTTGATCATATTAAAAATGATCCAAAGGGTTTAAATGACCTACTTCTGCTCCTATTTTCCATATTAAAGTGATCTAAGGCATTGTCGTTGAGTGACACTTCCACATAAAAATTATGGAAGTCAATGCTACAATATATGCACTCAGCTTCCAGACCTGAGGTGAGTGTGCTCTTGACATCAAAGCAGCATTTGGTTAAGTGTGACATGATGGAACTCTAAAGAATCTACAAGGGTCTCTCTTGAGTGCAGGTAAAAACATTATTTAAAACATGGGAAGACACAAGTACTTATCAGCAAAGAAATATCTGGGTGGACGTGGTTGGGGTAGCTGAGATGTGCTTCAAGAGAACATTATTACATCTTGCATACGTTAATGACTTAGGTTGAAAAATCTAAAGAAAATAGCTCAGCCCTCCTGGGGATAACAAACTAAAGGGGGTAATGATATTGGAAAAAGCAATGCAGAATCTATAGAATGAATTAGACTAAAATCTTGCAAGTTTAATTAAGGAAACATTGCAGAAACCTAGACTTCTCAGCTCAGAAAGATACACCTGATGTATGATCTTAAAGAAGTATAGAAGATTATAAAATGAAAACGATAGCTAAAATTTGCTTCAAATTATATTCAAAAGAGGTACATAAGGAAACAGGTTCAATTTAGCAATTTTAGGATTGCACCTCAAATTCTTATTTAACCAATTAATACATGGAATGGATTCTGAGAAAGAATATTACAATGTGGAAATGGATGGGAGATTGAAATCATTTTAGGGCTATTTTGTTACAACAATGTGGAGAGCTCTCAGTCATTCTGGATGCTTAAATAATAATAATAGTGCAAATGGTTTTCTCCAACCATAATAATCTTGGCTTGTCATGTCTGCTCACACTTAAAAGAAAATGTAGAATTATACATGTCGTTCTGCAAAAACAACATTGAGAACATATTTCAGAACCATTGCACATTTTCTCTTCTTCATCTATTTTTAAGTCTGAATTTGGAAATAATTTTATCCATTGCCAATGGATACTTCAATAACATGAGAAAAACCAATGGTGGACTGTACTTTTAGGAATATCACATTCTGCTCAAATTTTGTCTGCTTGGTTAATGGGTGCCAATGACACATGTTGCATGACATGTGCCTGATGGCACGTCATAGAAGCAGTTACCTGTTTTGGGAGTGATACAATGATGAATTGCTTGATGTGATGAATTGATATCTTCAGTTGTGTGTCTGGAAGTACCAAGTGGTACAAAGTTTAGGTGCAGTGGTAATATGCCAGACACACTGCTGTTAATACCTTTCTGCATAGTTTCAGGAGTGGACACTTGTCTCAGATCCCATTCTGGTCAAAGTGCAGCATCCTTCAAAAGACCCTTCAGTATTTCAAGAAAGTTATAGGGTTATAGAGATGTACAGTACAGAAACAGACCCTTCGGTCCAACTCGTCCATGCTGACAAGATATCCTAACCTAATCTAGTCCCATTTGCCAGCACTTGGCCCATATCCTTCAAAATCCTTCCTTTTCATATACCTATCCAGATGCCTTTTAAATGTTGTAATTGTACTACCCTCCACCACTTCCTCTGGCAGCTCATTCCATACACACACCACTTCCTGCATGAAAATGTTGTTACTTATGCCCCTTTTAAATTTTTCCCCTCTCACCCTAAACCTATGCCCTCTAGTTCTGGATTCCCCCACCCCAGAGAAAAAATCTTGTCTATTTACCCTATCCAAGCCTCTCATGATTTTATAGACCTCCATAAACTAACCCCTCAGCCTATGATGCACCAGGGAAAACAGCACCAGCCAATACAGCCTCTCCCTATATCCTTCAACCCTGGCAACATCATTGTAAATCTTGTCTGAACCCTTTTCAAGTTTCACAACATCCTTCCGATACGTAGGAGACCAGAAATGCAAACATATTCCAAAAGTGACCTAACCAATGTCCTGTACGACCGCAACATGACCTCCCAAGGTGAGCAGATTTGTGCTGCAATTATTGATTTTGAAAATCTGCACATGCATTTTCTTATTGCATCAAACTAAAACTGACTGTCCTTCTTAAGTATACTGCACTGATTAATGGGGAACCAAGACACACCCAAGATGCAAGGCTTTAAGATGAAAGGATACCTACTTTATTAAATATCTCCTAATAGGAACAACATACATGTACAGATATTCTCTAAAGGGAAGTGATGCTTTCTATCATTATCAGCAGTCATGAATAGCAGAGTTGAAACCTTGAGGACAATGGTATCTTCAGACCTAATTCTATCTTTCATGTCCTAGCACTGACCCTTCACACCCAACCCTACCCCGACACTCCTGTTAGACACTCTATTTTGATGAGCAGCTGTATCATCAAATGCAGGATAAACTGATGGTCAGCCATCTGTTTTTCCAGATAGTCTCATTTTGAATGTTTGGCTGAGCTCCAAGATGAAGAAATGAACTTAATCATGTAAGGGTTGCTAGCAGAAGTGGGATAGGGGAGGGAGAGGAATGGATTCTTATCTTTGTTTGATTGATAGAATTATAAGCCTATCAAAAATTCATCTTTACTTGACATGCTCTTTCAATGTGTAATTGTTTCTTCATAGAAAATTAAATTACCCAGGGTCAGTGAGAGTTTTCAGGAGTAATTATAAATAGTCATATTTCAAGCAAGTACCATCACATTTCCAAAGGTAGTTAGGGATGGGCAATAAATACTAGCCATTCCAATAATGTTTTACTCTTCAGAAAAAACAAATGAAACAAAGTACCAATCATTTTTCTTTGATCCATGCAGCTTGTTATTAAGCTACATGCCTTTTGTGAAGTACACACAAAAACCTTACAGGAGTATCATTTATAAGCAATTTCTTGCACTGTATGGTATGTTTTAAATCATTGCAGCATAGTAAAGTTATACACTTCAGAGGAAACCTTGTTCAGTTTGCTGTTAAAAATCCAGTCACACTTCATTCAACTTTCCGGATGATTTATACAACAAAGCTAACAGAGTATCTGTGCAAGCTTTTCTCATTTCAGTTATTTTTACTTAATTGTAGTCAGTTATTGGGGGTGGGGGGGGAGGTGAAGGTGGGCTACAACAGTGTAGCTGATCGAGTAGTGGAGAATCATTGATTTCATTTGTGTCCAGATTCTAGAAATTACAATCAACGTCAGAAGAATACTTGCACACTGTGACAGTTTTGCTATTGCAAAATCCAGGCCACTAAAATAAATAAGTGAAAAAATTGCAAACATTTTAGTCACAAATTTATGAACCTCTCTAGATTTAAATAGTTGGTTTGTTGTGCATTGCTTAAAAAAAAGACATATTTTGTCAAAGTTTTAGTTTTGTGTTCATCAGAACATTTGCATGAATACCAGTTTAAACAGGAACAATATTTTGTTCTGTATGAGAGGAGAGTGCTGTTTGATTGGCATGTAGAACTTGATTGATAGAGGCATTGCCAAGTGGAGTGAACTACTTAGATGATAAGTGACAATTAACTTTGAAAGCTTGGTAGTTAAATGTCTGTCATCATCTGACTGGTGCATTGTCCATGGAAATAGCTCTTCCAATCAGGGTCAACTTGCCAACCTATCTGCACTCCTTTTTTCATATAGTGTAAAATGTTGTTTCCATTACCATTGATGCTTTTTAGGTTCAGATGAGTGCAAGGTGTAAAGCTTCAACTAGCGGCCATTTTCACCAATACTCGTAAGATTTTGAATTGTGCCTTTGGATTGAAACTTGCAAATATGAGTCTATTAAGAAAGTCAGGGAGAAACACATTAATTTGAATCACCAGAATAATATCTTGGCTGAAATTATTAACATTTGAGAATACATTAAATCAACATAATTTATATTTCTTCCAATTTAGAAAAGGATTGAATCGAATAGATAGAGAAAAACTATGTCCCTGGTGGGGAATCTAAACTGAATTCATGTTATCTTAAAATTAGAGCTAGGTCACTGGATACCGAAATCAGGAGGTACTGGCTTCATTCAGATAATAGGGAAAATCTGGAACTCCACTCCTGCAAAATGCTATAGATGTTGAATCAACAGAATTTTTTAAGATTTAAGAGCATTGTGGGATTATGTAACAAATGCAGATATGTGGAATTGAGGTGCAGGTCTGATAGAATGATGAAAGAGCTCGAGGGATCCTATGGCTTATATTTTCTCCTGTATTCTTAAAAATTATGAATTAGGCCAAAGTGGCCTGAGGGTATTTTTCAACTTCAAAGTTCTTTAATAATGCAATTTGTCTAAAGTCTGTAACTTTACACAGGTCACTAGATGGAAAAATACAGCTGAAATTTTGAAGTGCTTTTAATAATAGCCACAGGATTATCTCCCGTGTTGTACTGGACTTTAATGTCATCCTCCATTTTGAAATCCACAGCAAATGTGAGAAGAGCTCTCTTAAAATCAAGAGCAGATTAGCTGCAATATTTATGTCAACTGTAAATATTCATGAGGTAAAGTTTAAACAGGACTAAGAATTCTGCCCAAGTATATGAACACAAATGAATGTCATACTTTATAATACTGAGCTTACAATGACAGCACCTAAGGAGAGAAACACATTTTATTTACTTATAGAAAACAGGTTTTCTCTATTGATTACTCAAACGTGGAAGATAATTGTGTAAAGCTAAATATAGAACAATACAGCCCCAGAAGCATTTCAACCAATGGTCTGTTAATGCCAGTAAACAGCTTAAAGTGCAATAATCCAATAAATGCAACAGTGACTTGAGAATCTGACTATTGTTAAACAGATGTTATCACTTCACAGCAAGATAGCAACCATAGTAACAGAGCAGCTTTGAACAGCATCACCAGTATCTCCATTAATCCATCACCAGGGCCAGTGATTTATGACTTGCTTGGGAAAAAACAGATGGAATTAGAGAATTCAATTCACAAGACCACGAGAAAACATCCAGAGTCCCATTAAAGAAAAGAAGAATTTGACTTAATTAGTCAGTGTGAATTGGTAGCCCTGTCCATTTAATATTCAGGAAGGATGATAAACGGTGTTAAAGTTGAACGATGCAATTAGTGGGAATTATTGACGCACCTCAAACATAGAAGACCAAGCCCTGATCACAGTTTTCAAAATTATCAGAAGTTTCAATGGTTTGCATTTATAGATGAGACCAGAGCAAGGAGCATAGATATTGTGAACAAAACAAAAGCATATTTTTCTGCTTTACCAGAGACTTGTGAAAATGCAACATTCGTTAGAAAAATAAACAGTTGAAGTGAATAACAGTGATTCAAGGGAAGGCAGGAGTGGCACAATGAGAAGAACAGGGAAAGACAATTAGGTTGGGATGGGGCTCATATGGAGTCGAGAGCATAATTCTAGTCTACCTGATAAGGTTCCCCACGGTAGGCTCATTCATAAAGTCAGGAAGTATGGGATACAGGGAGATTTGGCTATCTGGATTCAGAATTGGCTGGCTGACAGAAGGCAGACAGTGGTTGTAGATGGAAAGTATCCTGCCTAGAGGTCAGTGTTGAGTGGGGTCTCGCAGGCCTCTGTCCTTGGGCCTCTGCTCTTTATAGTTTTTATAAATGACTTGGATGAGGAGGTTGAAGAGTGGTTTAGTAAATTTGCAGATGACACAAAGATTGGAGGTGTGGTCGATAGTATAGAGGGCTACTGCAGGCTGCAGCGCAACATAGACAGGATGCAGAGCTGGGCTGACAAATGGCAGATGGAGTTCAAACTGGATAAATGTAAAGTGATGCATTTTGGAAGATTGAACTCAAATGCTGAATATAGGATTAAGGACAGGATTCTTGGCAGTGTGGAGGAAGAGAGGGATCTGGGTGTGCAAGTACATAGATCTCTCAAAGTTGCCACCCAAGTAGATAAGGTTGTTAAGAAAGCATATGGTGTTTAGGCTTTCATTAACAGGGGGATCGAGTTTAAGAGCCGCGAGGTTTTGCTGCAGCTCTACAAGTCCCTGCTGAGACTACACTCGGAATATTGTGTCCAGTTCGGGTCGCCCTACTTTGGGAAAGATACAGAGGCTTTGGAGAGGGTGCAAAGAAGGTTTACCAAGATGCTGCCTGGACTGGAGGGCTTGCCGTATTAAGAAAGGTTGAATAAGCTCGGACTTTTCTCTTTGGGGAGAAGGACGAAGAGAGGAGGCCTGATCGAGGTGTACAAAATAATGAGTGGAATAGATAGAGTCAATAGCCAGAGACTTTTCCCCAGGGCAGGATTGACTGGTACAAGGAGTCATAGTTTGAAGATATTAGGAGGAAGGTATAAAGGAGACATCAGAGGTAGGTTCTTTATGCAGAAGGTTGTGAATGCATGGTATACATTGCCAGCTGAGGTGGTGGAAGTAGGGTCATTGGGGACATTTAAGCGACTGCTGGACATGCACACGGATAGCAGTGAGTTGAGGGGATGTAGGTTAAGTTACTATATTTTACATTAGGATTAAACCTCGGCACAACATTGTGGGCCAAAGGGCCTGTTCTGTGCTATACTTTTCCATGTTCTATGTTCTATGCTGTAATTCCAATATAATAGCACATAAAGATGATCAGGTCAGTAACTGGTGAGCACCGACTAACTCAAATTTGCTAAATTTCAGTTCTCCCTGCGGACTTACTCAACTCTTACTCAGTCTCCTATCCCTTGCCCTGGTTCAATTGTCACTTCCACCCTTTCCAATCTGACGGTTGCTGACTTATGCCCATCTGTGTTTAACAGCCCAGCTCTGGCTGGACCACGTTAAACAGTACCATGGTACTCTCCCTGTGATCAACTATAGTTCAAATCCTGACTTACACTGCAAGATAAATACCAATTACTGCTTTTAGTCTTACTCCCAGCGCAACATTGCTTTGCCACTCTCTAATGCTGCACTACACATGTGCTATAATTTATTGTTTAAATGTCCAGTGCCAAGCCCTATTCTCCCAATACTTCTGCTCTCGGAATTTGTAAGTTATCACAATGAATCACTCAAAACCCCTTGACCCCATACACTGAATTCAAAATGTTAGCCCTCATTTATAAATTCCTCAATGCCATATTCTTTCTGCAACCCCCTTCAATTTGGGCATGTCAGTGAGCTTGGCTTGGCTGAAAATCTCTTATCCTCCTTCCTCTCCAACAGTGTCAGGGCTTTTCATTCCCTGGGTGCTAAACTCTGAACCTCTTCTCGTGATCGATCCATCCACTTTGGTGCGGTTTACTAACTCCACTCAAAACTGTCTCAAATGAGTATGATACTTACCAATTGAACCATTGCTGAGTTCACAGAATTATAGAAATGCCCAGAATAGAAGGAGCCCTGATGGCTAGCTCTATAAACAGCAGTCATGTTAAAGCCCATGTACCTCTTCCTTTAGCTGTAACCCTTAAGTTCTCCATCTTCAAGAACCTGTCCAACACTCCTTTAAAATTTTATTTTGGGATTAGCTTTCATCACTCTGATCAGGAGGAAACAGTTTAGTTCTTTGAGCCTGCTTTGCCATTTGAGTAAACGTGGCTAAATTCATCCCAGTCTTGACACTCCTTTGCTGCCCACTCTAAGTAATCCTTCAACACACTACTAACTAAAAACCTGTCTAACCCCTCCTTAAATTTACTCAATGCAGTAGTATCCACCACACTCTTGGACAGTGAATTCCACAGATTCACAAACCTTTGAGAGATTTTTGCTCATCTCTGTTTTTAATTCTGTTACCCCTTATCCTAAAATTATGACCTCTTGTGGCAATGTAAACTTCGGGGATTGAAAGAATTAGCAATAACTCTGCCTGGAATAAATTGTTTCCCAAGATGAAAAGGACAAGGAAAAGTTGTTATAAAGGAATTAAAAGCAATATGCTAATTAACCATGTCGGGAAAGAAGTCAAAGCAACGTAAACAGTGGGAGGGAGGAGATAATAGTTGTTTGATAACCTGCTGCCTTATGATGGCAGGGCAATTAAAACAGGCTGCAAGAGGACTGTCCTGAAGTAAAGGGGTTAATTTCAAGATAGGCTGTTTCAAACAGATAACTCGCACTGAATGTAAGAAGGAACAGGGGAGCTGCTTCTGATAATAAGGCAAGCTAAGAACTCCAGATGTGTAATCAATGTTGGGGATAAAAAATTTTGAGGATCATCAATATATCACACCACAAACTTGAAAGAGAAAAAAATGTGAAAAAAACAATTCTATAGCTTTCCTTTAGCAGAACTTTGAAGAATAACAACTCACGGGGATCAAACCTTGGACACTTGCAGTAAAAGACACTTCTTTTGGAATCATAGATAAATTCCACCATTAATCAGACAATAGGCAATTTGGTTCGGAGGCTTAACTTGCTTACTTGAGTCTTATTTTGGTTGCTCTCTGCAATAAAGTTTAAAATTAATATTTTGGTATTGATTGTTTGTGAGATTTCTTAATAAGTAGCCAGATTAAAGCTACCTTGTGGTGATTTAAGCACAACACTCTTATTCTAGATTATCTGGCATGAGAAAACATCCATTTGACAGTTACTTTCTCAATGTCCTTTTGCATCTTATATATCTCAATTAAGTCTCCTCCCATTCTTCCAAACTCCAGCAAGTATGGGCCTAAACTGTTCAATCTCTCTTCATAAGACAAACCCCTCATTTCTGGAATGAATCTAGTGAACTGTCTCTGAACTGCCAGCAATACAATTACATCCCTCCTCAAGTAAGGGGACCAGAATTATGTCCAATCATCAGGATGTGGACAGTCTAGTACAGTTGCAGTAACACTTCCCTACTTTTATACTCTACTCTTTTAGCAATAAATGGCAAAATTCCACTTGCCTTCCTTATTACCTGCTGTACTGCATACTAGGTTTTTTGTGATTCATGCACAAGGACACCCAGATTCATCTGCAGCAAAGCACTCTGAACTTTCTCCCCATTTTGATAATGAGTTATCTTTCTATTAACTCAGCTAGAATGGACAACTTCACACTTATGTGTTAAATTTCATCTGTATAATTTTGGCCCATTCACCTGACCCATCCAGATTCATTTTTAAATTCCTTATTTCTTCATTGCAACTCACCATACCAACTATTTCAGTGCTATCTGCAAATTTGGTTATGGTACTTTCTATTCCCACATCCAAGCCATTAATATAGATTGTAAATAGTTGGGGGCTGAGGACCAAACCCTGCGGACACCCTCTAGTTATGTTTTGCGAACCAGAAAAAAAAGATTGATTTATCATGACTTTCTGCTTTCTGTTGATTAGCCAATCCTCTACCAAGCTAATGAATTAACCCTAACCCTACGTGATCTTACTTTGTGTATTAACCTTTTATGCGGCACCTTATGAAATGCCTTCATAAATTTAGATATACAACATCCACAAGATCCCTGTTATACATATTGCTTGTTACATCTTCATAAAACTATGCTTACTCTGATGGATTGTATTTTGTGTTTCCAAATATCTTGTTATTATTTCCTTAATAATGGATTCTAAAATTACCCAACAACACATGTTTAACTAACTGGTCTGTAGCTTTCTTCTTTCCATATCCCTCCCTTTTAATGTTATGTTTGCATTCTTCCAATCCACTGGAACCTTTCTCACATCCAGGAAATTTTAGAATATTGTAACCAATTGATCTATTGTTTCTGCTTCTATTCCCATTAATACCGCAATAAATTGGCCATCATTTCCTGGGGATAAGTCTACCTTCAATCCTAATAGGTTGATCATTACTTCTTCCCAAGTGATGCTGCTTGTTCTAAGTTCCTCCCTTTCTATAACATCTGCATCACATAGAGTCATAGAGTCATAGAGATGCAGAGCATGGAAACAGACACTTCGGTCCAAGCCGTCCATGCCGACCAGGTATCCCAGCGCAATCTAGTCCCACCTGCCTGCGTCCAGCCCATATCCCTCCAAACCATTCCTATTCATATACCCATCCAAATGCCTCTTAAATGTTGCAATTGTACCAGCCTCCACCACTTCCTCTAGCAGCTCATTCAATTACTTGTTAGCTTTTAACTGTATTACCATCCCAAAAGTAAGTTATAAAAAATTGAAACAAAATACTGGTTTGTTGAGTCCGCCTTTTTTGCCTTCCCCATTATTAACTTCCTTGTCTCATCCTCCAAGGGACCAGCATTCACTTTAACTACTCTGTTTCCTTTTATATACATATAGAAGCTGTTGATATCAGTTTTTATACATGCATGAGTTTTCTTCCATAATTTACCTTTGCTTTCTTTAAAAAAGATTTAGACACTCTTTGATGATCTTTAAAAGTTTCTCAAACTTCCACTGGCCTTTGCAATATAATATGCATTAAATTTTGTTTTTATAGTATCTTTAACTTCCTTGCTTAACCATTAATATTTGTCCCCCTTTCTGGATTATGTTTTAGCTGGGAGCAGTTGAGTATCTCTGTAAATATCTGCCACTGCTCATCAACTATCCTATCTTTTAGTCTTTGTGTTCAGTCCAGTAGGGCCAGATTAAACTCATACATATGTAATTAGGTTTGCCCAATTCCTGAACTCTGTGGGACTCCAGTTTCTTGTCCTCCAATTGATTTTAGAATTCTGCATGCTGTGATCACTCTTCCCTCGAGGATTCTTTCTTATGAGGTCATTAATATGACCAAGCCCACAGTGAAAATCAAGCAACCTCAAAGCAACAGTTGAACAACCACACTGTGACTAAGAATCATCTAAGTAACATGCTATTAACTTTACATTCACAGTCTACATCCTCAGTGACTGTCTAACTTCAATGAGAGTGC
The DNA here is from genome assembly GCF_004010195.1 of Chiloscyllium plagiosum. NCBI lineage: Eukaryota > Metazoa > Chordata > Chondrichthyes > Orectolobiformes > Hemiscylliidae > Chiloscyllium > Chiloscyllium plagiosum. Next base: position 33,185,499 of record NC_057719.1, read on the forward strand.
ACAACTTTACAGTGACAGCCTATTAAACTGTGGCAAGAATTTGCTAATGAAGCATAGTGGAGCCAAGGGTAAACATTGAGCAAGATATACGTCTGTGCTTTTTGAAGCTACCTCCTCACATCAAGAGAAATGCTGCAATAAATTTCAAATATTTTTTGATAACAATTTTAAAAATGTTGTTGGGCATCCATGGAATTTTATAACATTTGAGGGGGAAATCTCAGAAGCCTAAAGATTGAGGACCCATTGAAAGATCGGACCATTCTCAATATGGAAGTGACAGGAAGGACACATAGCACGTGCTGTAGCTTGGTCGGTTCATCGTTGAAATATTCAGATATTCTCTTTAAATGTTAATTGCCCCTAACAGGATCATTAACAGTATTAAGTCTCACTAATGCTCAAATATTATTAACTGTTATCAGTATGGAGTCACTTTTGAGCAATTAAATGCAATGCCCAAAGGAGACCATAAATGTATCAAATAGGTGAATTATCAACTTTCAGTAATGTTAATCTTTAGTAGGTCTTTTCTATCCCACAGATATCATCTGACATTCTGAAATTAAAGCAGTTATAAACTTTATTATGCTAAACATCTAAGTTAAAGCTTTTCAATAGAAGACAATATACCTGAATTCAATATGTGAGAACATCTCAGTTGTACCCAGGTATCAGTATTTCTCAAGTAATGAAATAAATTGGTCTCTGATTACATTATCAAATGAAACACACACAGAACCTGGCCTGATTACAATAATTAAAACCAATGAATAGAAGCATTGGTGTCACTTTCACACATGAAAACATTAGTTAGGATCTCTCAAATAAGTTTCCTAATGTTTTAATTCTCTCTGTAAACAGTACATCTTTTTTCCCATTATTGACATAATAAATAACTGTTTTATGCTACAACATGGTTGAGTCCAGACAATATCAGCGAACACAATAACTATTTGTGTTGTGTTACTGGTATAACTATACACAACAAAGTATTTCGTAAAATGTACATTCTACATTTTTATCTGGTGTCTGAGTTGTGTTTCACCTAGAGTAGGAGACATTTTGGCAAACAATGTAATGTGCACAAATTACTTAACTTCTGCATTGCTGAAAAAAGACACAGTTTGTCGAAGGGGAACAGTCCACTTGCAACTAACCAGTACTCCCCTCTCATACAGTATTTTCCCCTTTATTGTCTTTCCCTTTCTTGTAAATTGTCCTGATGAGTAAAGATTAAAAAAAAACTTTGACAAAGGACCTTTTTTTTCAGCGATACTCAAATTCTGCACTACAAAACATATGTACTTTATTCTTTGTTTCTATGTATTTTTATCATGAGATGTGGTGCTACTCAAAATAACATCTGTATATCCTACAATACAACATATTTCTATTTATCCATTCTAATATTTCTAACTTAAAACACACTATTGCATCTATTTCTTCAGTATTTTTTAATTAAAATACTTCATTGGAATATTCTGGACAATTATGGCTCCACAAAGTTGTATTATGTTGCATTTTCTCTTTAAATTTGGATAATGATATTAAGGGGTATGATAATTCCTTCACTAATATTAAGAGATCATTTACTAAGGTCCTGGATTAGCCATTTGTACTCAAACAAAGGACTCATAGTTCAAATGGTAGTTTAAGTTAGAATTTGGATTTAAATCAAATCAAGTTTAAATCCAAAATTTGCTTCACTCATCACCGCAATTACAGAGAAAATTATTTGGTAAAAAAGTAAATACCATTTGGACATGGTTGACAAGGACTGGCAGAAGGTCAATTAGGAGTTTTCCAAAATTCATGTAAAGAAATATTCATACATAAGAATATGAGACTGTGCATTTCTATCATTCAATAAACTACGCAGGATAATTGAGCACCGAACATGAGGGCCACAAATGCTTTGGAATATTATTATGCACAAGATCTCATCCAGCACTATTCTTATCTGTGTTGTGACACCCTGGGATATTGTGCCTTAAATTGAGCTCTGCTATTCCTACAGACATACCAAATATGCAAGTTCTTTTTCTAAGGACCTCCATTTATTTGACTTTCAGATAGAAAGTTGATAGAAATTGTGGACCAGGTTTCCATATTGAACAGGAATTATGTTGTTTTACAAGTAATTACTCTACAGGTAAACAGATATAAACCATTGGTATGTAACACGACTGACTAAATCTGCAATCACTTGATTAACTCCCCTTACACATTAACACACAAACTGACAAATAAGGAAAATAAATTATTGGCAAAGGTAAAACAAATTGATAGACCATTCAATGCTCTTTGCTTCCAGATTCCAGTGTTGAGATGATCCTTTGTTGCTGGCCAGACCTGTTGTTCAGACGTCTTTCTCTGGAAGCTTCTACTGGTTTGTAATTAGTACAGACTGATTGATTCACTTTGAAATCACAATTCAAAAGGCAGTTTACAGCACCTCTTGAACTTAATGTAACTGGTTTTTTGCAGGTTTAAATTTGAGTTTTGACCGCAGAGAACAGGAAGGTTCTGGGCTGGGAGAAGATCTGTAAACTTTGTAAATGCTCTCTCTCTCTGTCTCTGTTTCTCTGTAACTTGTTTCCAGCTTCAGGCTGCTCAACCACCCAAGAACAAATCACACTGTTTTTGGCAAGCAAAAGGTCATTGATAACTGCCATTAGTCCAAAGTCCAGTCAACTTCTTGTTACTACCAAGAGCTGCATTAGTACACACCCATGCTCCAGATTTCCTGCAGTCTGAACTTCAATTTCTGCTTGATCAAACAATTGTTTCCAGCCTCTGCAAAGGTTTCAGATGACTTGCTTTCAAAACTCCAGACAATCTTTCAAATGATGTTCTTTCATAAACAATTTTTTTTTTGCCATTTCAGTTTCCAGTTTGCAGAAACACAAAAATAACAAGACACAGTCCTGACACTTGGATCTATATCACTGCTCCTTCACTGTCACTGAATCAAAATCCAAGTATTTCCTCCTGCACAGCATTTTGCATGCTCCTCCGCTTCAAGGACTACAATGTTTCAAAAAGAAAGCCACTATCACCTTTCAAGGGCAGTCAGGGTCAGGCAGTATATGCTGCTTATGCAATGTTGCCAAATTAACATGAATTAATTTTTTTTAAAAACTCATGGTATCGATGCACTGGTGTTTAACCTCATCTTGGACAGCAGTATAAATGGGCAGAGGAGAAACATGATTTGATTTCCCTTCCCATTTACCAGCTCACTGAGAGAGAATGAGTGTGAACTGTCCTGTGCTACTTATTGATGCAGCTGCTTCTAAATAAAGGTGCTTTCATAAGTCTTCAGGTTTGGGATGTTTCCATTTAGAAAATATTACCTAGAATTACACATTTATTAAGTTACATGGTTATGGCTTCATGTGGACTTTCTTGAATGATTGTACCACTCTATGACTCACAGAGTCATAGAGTGGTACAGCACAGGAACAGACCCTTCAGTATAACTCTTCCATGCCAACCAGATATCCTAATTTAATCTAATCCCATTTGTCAGCATTTGGCCCATATCCCTCTAAACCCTTCCGACTCATATACACAACCAGGTGCCTTTTAAATATTTGCAATTGTACCAGCCTCCATCGCTTCTCTGGCAGCTCATTCCATACCTTAAATTCCATTCTCTGACATGGACATTACAGTGCAAATCAGGTGAATGAGGCTGACAGTAAAACATGCAATCTTGTGACCCAAATGTTATCTTCTCAACATTCCAGTGGCAATAATTTTCACATTGTCAGCATTCCTTAAATTAATTAAAAATAAATAAATTCCTATCTTTAATTAAAATTGTTAGTTGCTATCTTTTAGTTTTGCTTACTATTTTTAGGACTTATCCAAAATTGCAAACACTCTCTTGATATTATTCTTTTTTTTTGTTTACACATGTAAACCAGTGCCTCTGCTTTGTCCTTGCTAGTTTCCTGTTTGTTTTAAGTGAGAAATTAAACATGAACCTCAGATAAATGGTTATGGATCATTGGGGAACATGATGTCACTTTAAAAGGTTATTTTGTCCTCATTTATTTTAAAAGGGGTTGTAAAGGCAGAGGCACAGAGCAGTCTACCAGAACCACTCGATTAAACAACTTGTGAATCCTTGGTTTTTTTTTTAAAAACAGCCTTAATGGGTGTGGCCAGTTTTTACAGACCAGACTTTCTAGTTTTTTTTTAGCTTTAGAATCAGAAGCTGTTTGGGGTCCCAAATATATTGGAAGCTTCAGCAAATGATTCCTACCTACTACTTTGTCTGAAATTTCTCTTGATATTTTCTCCCTCCTGGGTTGGAGAGCTGCATGTAACAGTCTGTGTCTGAATTTGCCTTTTTTTTGCCCAGGCGTGTGTTTATGAAATGTCACTATATTGGATCAGTTAATTGGTCATGGTATTGTATCTATGGTTTGGTTAAGTTTTCCAAAAGTTAAGTTATTCTAAATTCCTCTGCCTTTTCTTTGTATTTTGACTCTAGTGTTTAAAGAAGCTGTTATTTGCTTAATGTCAGGTAGTGTGACCAGTCACACTGCATCAGGTACACGACACTTCCCATCTACTTTTAAAATTAGAACAAGTTTGGATGTAGGTTACCTTCTTAAAATATTTTGAGGAGGTCTGCTCTGGACCAGAACAAACTGGGCGTTCATCTGGGATTGAAATCTATAATTCCAAATTGGACTCAAAGGCAGTGAGTGGTAGATGTTGGTATCTTTTGTTTCGGGTATTGAATTTGGTTGTTTTAAACGGGGTGCCCCTAATTTAGTGATGGCTCTTTCGGTCACTAAGCGTTTTCTGGGGCTAGAAGAAGTGACTTCAGGAGGTTTACAAACTGTAAGCATAGCAAAGTTGCTGGAATTGGTAGACAAGCTGGAGTTAGGGTTGGCTGGGTTTGTGAGGAAAGGGGAGTTAATTGCAACAATTGCTCAACCTTTATAATTGCCAGAAATGCCATCAGAATCTTTGGGGCTGGCTAGAATTCAACTGCAAATGAAGCAGCTTGAATTAAAGGCAAAAATTAAGGAAAGAATAGCCCTGGCAGAACAAAAAGATAGGGTAAAAGAAATGAAATAGTTTGAATTACAATTAAAAGCAGAGGAAAAAGAAAAGGAGAGGAAGGCGCAAGCAGAAGAAAGAGAGAAAATTTGAACTTCAGAAGTTAGTAATTAGAGAGGAAGTGAAGGTAGAAAGTAGGTTTAGTGAGGAAGATAGTGATGATGAGCAAACCCATCATAGCCAAAAGGCTGGTAGGGATCTGTTTAAATATGTTCAAGCATCTCTTAAATTCGACGAGAAGGATGTGGAAGTCTTCATTTCATTTGAGAAAGTGGCTAAACAAATGAAGTGGCCAGTGACCATGTGGGCTTTGTTGATCCAAACAAAGTTAGCGGGTAGAGCTAGTAAGGTATTTGCATTACTATCAGAAGACGTATGTCGTGAGTTTGAGGAGGTGAAGAAAGCCATTTTACATACGTATTAGCTTGTGCCAGAAGCCTACAGAAAACGTTTTAGGAATCTAAGGAGGGACCTTGGTCAAAAGTGCATTGAGTTTGAAAGGATCAAACAAATTAATTTTTGTAGGTGGATAAGGGTATTGAAAATAGATCAAACATATGATCCTGTTGTAGAGATTATTATTATGGAGGAGGTTAAAAATTCACTTCTTGGAGTAGTGTGAACTTATGTGGAAGAGCAGAGAGTTCAAACAACAAGATTAGCAGCTGAAATGGCTGAGCATTAGGGATTAGCTCATAAATCAAAGTTTGGTTTCCAACATCAATTTCAATCCGTGAGGGATAGAAACTGGCGAAAAGAGAAATCTTTAGGTGATAAGGGAAAAGGAGATCTCATTGAAGATAATAAAGATAGTTTACCACAGGGTAAAATAGGAAACTCATGAAAGGGAAAGAGAATTTAAAAAGTTCGGGTAGAAAGTCAGCAACATGAAGTTGGTGGTTTAGAAAACGCACTAGGATGGCCGGTGTGGGGTATCAGGAGAAGCCGATGAATTTTGTTGAAACAGTAAAGGATAGTACAATGGAAATTAAAAAGCTGCACCAGAATTTACAACCTGGTTAGGGATTGATTGAAAAGGAAGTGTCAGATCTTCTTAAACCATTTACTTGTGAGGGTAAGATTTATTGGCATATGACAGGAGAAGCAGTTAAAGAAATTACAATTTTAAGAGATATAGGTGTATGTCAATCTTTCATGTTGAGAGATAAGGAGATATGTAATTCAGCAGGGCTATTGCCAGAAAAAAAGTGATAAGATGCAGAATTCATGGTGAGGGAGGTTGGAGTGTCTGATGAAATGTGGAGAAGTGTTGATAGGAGTATTGGAGAAACTCTCAACTCCAGGAATACAATTTGTCCTTGGTAACGATATAGCTGGCTCACAGGGAGGAGTGCTGCCTTACTGTGGTTCAGAAGCCAGTGGAAAATCAGGTAACTGAGACATTTCAGGTAGTATATCCTGGGATTTTTCCTGACTGTGTGATGACAAGGTCACAAAGCCACAGGTAGAAACAAAGGAGAAACCAAAGAATAAGGATAAGGAAGTTGAAATGCAGTTGTCAGAGACCACATTTGATCAAATTGTTGAGAAAAATCAAAAACAAGTGGAGGACAAAGTGGAAAGCTTTGATTCAGAGAAATTAACTGACTTACAACAGAAAGATGAAAAATTGAAGCAATTGTATCAAAAAGCGTACACTGAAGGAGAATCTCAGTGTATCTGAGAATGATGTTAATATCTTAAAAATGATCTCTTGATGAGGAAATAGAGACCATCACATATTCAGGTGGCTGAGAAATGGATAGTAGTTCATCAAGTTGTATTACCAGTGGGTTATAGAAAGGCGATGTTGCAGATAACATATGAATTACCAATTCAAAGTCATTGGGAGTAAGGAGGACTCCAGCCAAAATACAAAAGCATTTTACAAGCCCGGACTGCACAAGAATGTAACAGAATTTTGCCAGACATGTCACAGTGTCAAGTAATTGGAAAAACTCAGGCAGTGATAAAACCAGCACATTTAATACCCATTCCCACATTTGATGAACCTTTTACAAGCATCTTAATTGATTGTGTAGGACCCCTACCTAAAACAAAAAATGTGAATCGGTATTTGTTGACCATAATGGATGTGTCCACTAGAGGCCATTCCTTTACACAATATCACAGCTAAAAGGATTGCATTAGATATGGACTACCCACAGAAATACAATCACATAAAGAGTCAAATTTTACATCAAAATTATTCAAGTACGTTATGGATAACTTAGGAATAAAACATTTCAAATCCACTGCATACCCTCCAGAATCATAGGGATAACTAGAATGGTAGTATAAACTTTAAATACCATGTTGAGAGCTTATAGTCAAGACAATCTGTAGGATTGGGATGAAGGAATTATATTTGTACTTTTTTGCAATTAGGAATGCAACAAATGAATTTATCAAATTCAGTCAATTTAAATTTGATTTTGGGCAGAAGGTGAGGGGGCCACTGAAATTAATTAAGGAGAAATTGGTGAATCAGAGTTCAGAGACCACATATTTGGACTGTGTCAAATTCCAGAGAAAGATTAAATGGAATGTGTGAGTTGGCATTTCAAAGTAGCACAGCATATGATGAAACAAGAAGCAGACAAGAAATCAAACATTCACAATTTTTCCAGTGGAGATAAAGTTTTAGTGTTACTTTCAATGATAGGTAATCCTCTAAAGACAAGGTTTATCAAATCAAAAGAAGATTGAGTGAATTATTTGACAAGAACACCAGACTGAAAAAACTATCACAGAGTGTGTCATGTGAATATGTTCAAAAGACATTTTTATAGAGGTAGGAAGCAAAAGGAGAATGTGTTACTGGTTCCAACACAATGTGAAGTACCAGGTTCAGAGGATTCTGAATTGGACATTACTCAAACTAAATTGGACAAGAAGGAAGTTCTAAAAGTAAGGGATAAATAATTAAATTACCTTCCAGAGGAAAATCAAAATTACCTGAAAGAGGTCTTACTATTGCATGGGGAGATACATTGGAATAAGATGGGAAGTACTAACTTAAATATGCATGATGTAGATAGAGGAAATGATGTTCCAATCAAGCAACACCTTTATCAACCTAACCCTCTAAAGTTGGCACAGGTTCAAAAGAAATTGAACCCTTGCTAAAAGACAACATAATCACAGTGAGTTGCAGCAACTGGAGCTAACTCATAGTAATGGTTGCAAAACCAGACGGTAGCCAAATATTATGTGTCGACTATTGCAAAGGCAATGTAGTTACAAAATCTGATTCATGTCTCACTCCATGTTTGGAAGACTGCATTGAGAAGGTGGGACAAGCAAATTGCCTTTCACAGTTGGACTTACTCAGAGGAAACTGGCAGATACCTTTATCCAAAAGGGCAAAGACAATTTCGGCTTTTGTGACACCTAATGGTCTGTACCAATTTAAAGTCATGCCATTTGGTATGAACAATGCGCCAGCCGCATTTCAAAAATTAACCAATAAAGTAATTTCTGGATTAACCAATTGCGTGGTGTACATTGATGACTTAATAATTTTTAGTCATATATGGAAGGAACATTTGCAGCATTTTTGGAATTGTTTGACCAACTTCAGGAGGCAGGCTTGATGATAAACCTGGCTAAGAGTAAATTCGCAAAAGCCCATGTTACGTTTCTAGGCCATGTTATTGGATATGGACAGATGGCTCCATGGAATATGAAAACAAAGGTTATTGGGATGTTTCCCTTACCATCGACAAAGAGGGCAGTACTATGATTCCTGGGATTAAATAGGTTTTATCGGAAGTACATCCTGAATTTTAGCAGTGTGATTGCTCCACTGACTGACTTACTGAAGAAGTGCAGAAAATTTCAGTGGATGGTAGACTGTCAGAAGGTATTTGATACCCTGAAAGCTGTGTTAACCACTGCCCCGGTATTAGCCACACCTAATTACGCAACGCTATTCAAGGTGGCTATCGATGCGAGTGATGTGGGTGTCGGTGCTGCATTCTTACAAGATGACGATGAAAGGTTGGAGGATGTATTTGGTATTTTTCCAGAAAATTGAATACTCATCAACAGAAATATTGCACGATTGAGAAAAGAAACCTGAGCTTTGTGTTGCCATTAGAACATTTCAACATTTATCTTGCCAGTAATGTGTCTGAGGTAACTGTATAAACTGATCATAACCCATTAAATTTTTTGGAGAAATTTAACAACAAAAATTCCATACTGTTTAGATGGAACTTATTACTGTTGTCATTAAATTTGAAAAGTATACACACAGAAGGATGAGAAAACATAATTGCCAATGCCTTGTCACGACTTTGATGAAGAAAGATGGAGGAGTTCAGTGGCGGGAGGAAATGGACTGAAATAGAATATCATTGTGAATGTTTTCATGCTTAGAATCAATGCAACGTATATGTATTGTAGTGTACTAATAGAGTAAGACTAAGGGCTTTAAAGTGAGGCCATCTTTGTATGTTGATTGGTCATTTTTTCAAGGTGTAATGATGCTGTCACTTTAAAAGGTTATTTTGTCCTTGTTTTTTTTGAAGAGGGGTTGTAAAGGCAGAGGTACAGAGCAGTCCACCAGAACCACTCGATTAAACAACTTATGAAGCCTTGGTATTTTTTACAACCTGAATGGGTGTGGCCAGATCTCTCGGACCAGGCTTTCCAATTTTTAATTTGTTCAACTTTAGCAGCAGAAGCTGTTTGGGGTCTCAAAAGAGTTTGGAGCTCCAGTGAATGATTCCTAGCTGTTAATTCTTCTGAAATTTCTCTTGATGTCTTTTTCTTTCCAGGATTGGAGAGCTGCATGTAAGAATCTGTGTCTGAATTTGCCTTTTTGCCAAGGGGTGTTACTATGGGATGTTACTATATTGGAGCAGTTAATTGATATTTATGATTCAGTTAAATTTTCTGATAGGCAAGTTATTCAAATTCCTCTGCTATTTGTTTGCATTGTAACTACAGTGTTTAAAAAGAACTGTGTTTTTCTTAATGTTGACTAGTTTGACCGTTTGTATCACATCTGGAACACAGTGCTTCCCGTCTACTTTCAATATAAGAAAAAAATTAAGATCTAGGCTACCTTCACAAAATATTTTAAGGGGGTCTGGTCTGGTCCATAACAGCAGGGAATATTCTTTGCCTCTTGGTCAACATTTCTTCCCCAGTCAAAACCATCAAATATTACATTGACGAGCTCTTTCCTATTTATGGAATGTACAGTAATTCTGGCATTAAAATGTCCTGTTTGTAAACAGAACAATTAGTCCATTTGGAAAGCAATTCATTGGAAGTGCTTGAAGACACTTTAATAGCCCCTGGGCATTTTCTACATTTATCGCTCTATTTGCCTACACTTATCCATAAAAAAACATACACAACATTGAAAAGAAAACCAAACAACTGCAGCAAATCATGCAGAAGCACGCAATGTTCATTAATAACACAGATAGCACAGATTGACTAGCAATAAAAAATGAACATTTGGTACATTTGAAATTGAAAGAAGGTTTCTTTTTCAGAGAAGGTGTATTTCAGCAGCCACTTGACATGGAAATTGTGGTGTGAAACTAAAGATTCCAACTTTTTCAATAATTTACAGCTGCGTATATCTTGATGTAGGTTCCATGTTAACTAATGATATTGTTACAGTGATTAGTATCAATGACAGAAATCATAGACCCTGAGCTGCTTCTGGCCTTGACCTCCAGTCTCTGAGTTGAGTGCAGTGGGACCATCTCCAACCCGGGTTCAGTGCCACCCCCCCCCTCCCAATTCCCATTTCTGGGACTTGCTGACTAAATATGATAAAGTTTTATGCATGCCAGTTACAATCAATGTAATTTTCTTACACAAAAGCTCCAAACATTTGATTGTCCTATTGCCCTTTTCCTGCTAACTTAGCATTTAATAACAGACAAAATACCTGAACTAGTTGGACTGCACAGCTCACAATTAATATCATAGCTCTTTGTAAAAGGCATTTCATGGTTTTGTTGCTTGTCAAAATTAGAACATTTTATGTTTGCTTGTGACCACTATACATCATGTCTGTATATGTCCATACATTGCAGAAATTTGAATTACTTGGTAAATTTTATTGCCAGAAGCCAGTACAGACAACGGGCCAAGTGGCCTCATGCTGCACTGTAACAATGCACATTTATGGACATATTTAAAAAGCCATCCACATTTATTGAACGAGCATCTTTCAACCTTCTTCTGAATTTCCAGACCGTCGTACTGAAATGAAATGCACGTGCAGACAAAGGAAATTGTTCAGCTGTGTTTCCATCAAACTACATAGCTTGGTACCAAGTGATAACCTCAGAAAATAGCCATTTGCACTGTTTCAGGAAATGTAATGATATATTGATCCCAAGCAGGTTCAGCACAAAGTTTCTCAATTGCTCTTCCAGGCTATACTTCACATGGCCCTCTTTTAAATTTGCATTATTCTTTACAATAATCCCATAGTCCTGATTTGCAACTATTTTTCAATGTCCATCAATCCTCCAACTGTTTCACTGCAGATGGCTCCTTGAGGATCACTTGCCTGTCCAGATTCATATTAAATGTACACAGGGGAACCTGAAGCATCTGCAGTCATTTTATGTTTCTTCCCAGTGGAATTGGATTGAACACATTAACTTGTCTGGCAATTATTTGTGCTCAGATTAAAACTTGTCAAGCCTGTCTAAAAAAGGAAGTGACTGACACACAATTCCTTCCAAATCTTTCATTTTAGTAGGTTGTAAAGATACTAAACCAAAATGCTGCTGAAAAACTGGATCTTTAAAAAAGTTGGAATGTGTAAAACTAAAAGCATAAAGCTAATATGAATGCTGGGAAATTTGATAACTGGATTGAAACTTCTACTTAATAGGGAATTATAAAGCATTTCTTCTGATAATTTGACTGAACATATACTCATCAGAAATCAGCTGAATTTTGATTTATTCAAACGAAAAACTTTTGGATAATATATCGACTGCAGAATACTGCTCTAGTTAGAAGGCATAAAGTTATTAGTATCCAGGAAGATATAGTGCAAGGAGAAATATGATTTACTTACACTGTACAATAAGCTGCACGGCTGCTTCCCTTGGTTTCACATTAAACCCATTATACTGGCTTGTTTGGCATTTGTATATTCCATTCATATCCCTGGACACATTCACAATGCGGAGTAATCCATCATAGCTTTCCATTTGCATGGTGCCATCAGGCATTGGGAGCTCCTTCTCCTTTTCCTTATCAAAACGGGACCAAAGAATTATGGGTTTGGGCTTTCCAGAAACCAAGCACTGTAGCTCCACCGTGTCACCTTCTCGTGTAACCATTGGTGACCTTCCTTTCGGGACAGATAAAGTTGGCGGCACTTGTAAACAGAAATAAAAATAACTCCATTTCACCAAATAGCTCTTCATCTCATTGTTAAATCAAGACTTGAACACTGGAAACATTTAATAGATTGGAAAATCACAGCAGTGCATTGTTTATTAATAATTCCTAGATTCTATTATTTCACCATATTTATGTGAAGTAGCTGAGAACTAATATTGACCCTCATCACTATCTGTCTTGCTAGGCAGTACACAAGTGCACATGTAGCTCTTTTGCATTGAATGTAACTTTACTGAGAATTGTTTACCACAAAAGTTTTTGTTTTTTTCCACAATGAAGTTGATTTGATAAGGAAAAGAAGTGAGAAAAGACCAGTAAATACATTTTTAAATTCTCTATTTAGAGATGAATGAATTTCTAATGTTCAGAGTGAAGATCAAAAACTGTTTAATTGCCACAATCATTGAGAGATCAGTTGTATCCATTATCATTGGAAACCAGACCTTACTCAGCCTTTAAGAAATGTGCTCTCTGTTGGAGTAGAGGTGGATAGAATCTAGAATAAAGCTTCAGGCACTGTGAATAATTTAATTAAAATGTTAATGCTTTGCACTGGGCTGTGTTTGAATGCAGTTGATACTTAGACTACAAGATAGAATTCTGTATCATTATTCTTTACCAGATATGAATAAAGAAAGTACTTCTATTTGAACAAATCTGCAAAAGTCCTGTTTGCAAGCATGTTGCTAAAGCCTTTTAAATAATAGAACATTGCCACTACCCTCATCCAGGCAAAGACGGAAAAGTTATGCATATTGGATATTTTTCAAAGGCTATTCTTCTCAATATTGAATGGCTTTTTCGAATGTTAATTTTCTGTCCTTTATCTCAAATAATATTCAGATCTCATATTAAAATGAACCTAAGGTCATATATTCCTCCACTTAATAGCAATCTTTCCCTCTATATAGGGCCTTTAAGATTTTAAAACATCCCAAGGCACTTCAGAGAGGCAATATAAAATATGACAAGAGTTTCATGAGTAAAGTCTTCGTCAAAGCTTAGTCAAAAAGGTGAGTATAAGAAGGGATTTTGAAGGAGGAAAGTAAGGTGGAAATGCAAAGTTTCAGGGTAGGAATTCCAACTTTAGAGCTTTGGCAGTTTGTGGTATGACCACAAATAGTGTAATTATTAGAATTGAGGATGCTCAGGTTACACTTATAGCTTGGAGGGCTGTGGGGCTGGAGAAGGTGATAGAAACAGGGAGGGACAAGGCCCAGGATAGATTTTAAAACAAGGATGAGAAATTGAAAATTGAGCTTTTGTTTAACTAATTCAGGTCAGCAAGCACAGGGGAGATGGGCAAACAAATTCCTGATGGAGCGCTAATGCTCAAAACGTTGATTCTCCTGCTCCTTGGATGCTGCCTGACCTGCTGTGCTTTACCAGCGTCACAATCTCGACAATGGGTGAACAATGTTTGTTGTGTATTAGGGCACACAAAGTTTCAGATGTCTTCAAATTAGCAGAGAACAGATTGCAGGAGACTAGCCACTAACGTATCCGATAGATAAGTCCAGACATAACAAAGGCATAGCTGCATGTTTCAGCAGCACAAGAGCTGAAGCAGGGGAGGGGTTAAGTGATGTTATGGATGTGGAAGTAGATAGTCACAGGGAGAGTGCAGATATGTAGTTGGCAGCTCATCTCAGAATGGTATTTCATGCCAAAGTTGTGAAAAGTCTGGTTCAGCCTCAAATCATTGCCAGGGTAGGGGATGGAATTGCAGATAGATAGGATAGTGGTGGAGTTGCAGATAGATAGGATAGTGAAGAAGGCATTGGGAATGCTTTCCTTTATTGGTCAGAGTATTGAGTACAGAAGTTGGAGGTCATGTTGCAGCTGTACAGGACATTGGTTAGGTCATATTTGGAATATTGTGTACTATTCTGGTCTCCCCACTATCTCCACTAAGGATGTTTTGAAACTTGAAAGGGTTCAGAAAAGATTTGCAAGGATGTTGCCAGGATTGGAGGATTTGAGCTACAGGGAGAGGCTGAACAGGCTGGGGCTGTTTTCCCTGGAGCATCAGAGGCTGAGGGGTTATCTTATAGAGGTTTATAAAACCATGAGAGGCATGAATAGAGTAAATAGACAATGTCATTTCCCTGGGGTGAGGGAGTCCAAAAGTAGAAGGCATGGGTTTAAGTTGAGAAGGGAAAGATTTAAAAGGGACCTCAGGGGCAACTTGTTCACACAGAGGGTGGTGCATGTATGGAATGAGCTGCCAGAGGAAGTGATGCAGGCTGGTACAATTACAACATTTAAATGTTATTCTGGAAAGGTTTTTGAATAGGAAGCATTTAAAGGGGTATGTCGCTGGGACTTATGACATTGGCTTCAGTCTTGCCAATATTTTACTTGAAGAATGAACAAGCTGACAATTTTAGAGACAGTGAAGGCATCAAGTTGGCTGACATTAGGGTAGCTCTGCATGTTTTCGGTGTACCTGAGGAAAATTCAGTCGGTGTCACTGGGGGTGGTGGGGGGTGGGGGAGTGTGGGTTGGTGGTTGGTGATGTGGGCTGTCACCAGAGGTAACTTCATTTGATCATGCCGCAGCTTATCCAAAACTCTAATGTTGTAGGTTTTTTAAAGCTCATTTATGGGATGTGGATGTCACTGCCTGGACCAGCATTTATTGCCCATCTCTAGTTGCCTTTGAGATGCAATCTGAGGTGAACAGTGACAACAACAGCTTATGCTTATATAACGCCTTAAATGTAATGAAATGTCCTGAGGTACTTTATAAGAAGGTTATTTAACAAAGCATGATGTCAATATATCGAAGAAGACAACACAATAGGGGATTGGGAGGCAATCCTGGATTAGAGGAGTGATGAAAATACTAGGACGTGAGAGACACAGTGGAGCTTGATTTGACAATAGATGACACATTACTAATAAAAATAAAATATTCTGTTTGGGAAAAGATGACCAGTGAACTTCCAGAAAGTGGCACAATGAAATTCCATTTATAAATCATTTGGAATAGGCTTTTAGCAGCAATTTTATATGATGACCAAATCTCAGCATGAATATAAATTGTGTAGATGTCATCTAGGGTGCTGGCTATGCCTATACAAAAAGTTCCATGGCCTCCCACATAGCTTCTGTAATTACAAAATAACAATGTGCAGTATGGGCAGTATAGACTTCAGTAAGGCTTTTGACAAAGTTCCTCATAACAGCCTGGTTAGCAAGGTTAGATCTCATGCAATACAGGGAGAACTAACTATTTGGATACAGAACTGGCTCAAAGATAGAATGCAGAGAGTGGTGGTGGATGGTCGCTTTTCAGACTGGAGGCCCATGACTGGAGGTGTGCCACAAGGATCGGAACTGGGTCCACTGCTTTTCATCATTTATGGAAATGATTTTGATGTGAACATAGGAGGTATGGTTAGTAAATTTGCAGATGACATCAAAATTGCAGGTTTAGTGGACAATGAAGTAGGTTTGCGGATGATACGAAAGTCGGAGGAGTTGTTGACAGTGAGGAAGGATGTGGCAGGTTACAGCAGGATATAGAGAAGCTGCAGAGCTGGGCAGAAAGGTGGCAAATGGAATTCAATGTAGCTAAGTGTGAGGTGATTCACTTTGGGAAGAATAACAAAAAGATGGGGTACTGGGCTAATGGTCGGATACTTGGTAGTGTGGATGAGCAGAGGGATCTTGGTGTCCATGTACACAAATTTTTGAAAGTTGCCACCCAGGTAAATAGTGCGGTGAAGAAGGCATATGGCGTACTGGCTTTTATTGGTAGAGGAATTGAGTTCTGGAGTACTGAGGTCATGTTGCAGTTGTATAAGACTCTGGTGCGGCCGCATCTGGAGTATTGTGTGCAGTTTTGGTTGCCATACTATAGGAAGGATGTGGAGGCACTGGAACGGGTGCAGAGGAGGTTTACCAGGATGTTGCTTGGTATGGTAGAAAGATCGTATGAGGAAAGGGTGAGGCACTTGGGGTTGTTTTCATTGGAGAAAAGAAGGTTTAGGGGTGACTTGATAGAGGTGTACAAGATGATTAGGGGTTTAGATAGGGTCGACAGTGAGAATCTTTTTCCACGTATGGAGTCAGCTATTACGAGGGGGCATAGCTTTAAATTAAGGGGGGGTAGATATAGGACTGAAGTTAGGGGTAGGTTCTTCACTCAGCGAGTCGTGAGTTCATGGAATGCCCTGCCAGTAGCAGTGGTGGACTCTCCCTCTTTATGGGCATTTAAGCGGGCATTGGATAGGTATATGGAGGATAGTGGGTTAGTGGAGGATAGTGGGTTAGTATAGGTTAGGTGGGCTTGGATCGGCGCAACATCGAGGGCCAAAGGGCCTGTACTGCGCTGTATTCTTCTATGTTCTTCTATGTTCTATGTTCTATGTTCTATGTTACTTCAGATTACAAGGGGATCTTGATCAAATGGGTCAATATGTGGTGCTGCATTTTGCAAAGGCAAATCAGAGCAGGATCCTAGGGAGTGTCGCTGAACAAAGATAACAAGCAAGTTCATAGTTCCTTGAAAGTGGAGTTGCAGATAGATAGGATAGTGAAGAAGGCATTGGGAATGTTTTCCTTTATTGGTCAGAGTATTGAGTATAGGAGTTGGGAGGTCATGTTGCAGCTGTACAGGACATTGGTTAGGTCACTTTTGGAATATTGTGTGTTATTCTGGTCTCCCCACTATAGGAAGGATGTTTTGAAACTTGAAAGGGTTCAGGAAAGATTTGCAAGGATGTTGCCAGGGTTGGAGGATTTGAGCTACAGGGAGAGGCTGAATAGGCTGGGGCTGTTTTCCCTGGAGCATCGGAGGCTGAGCGGTGACCTTGTAGAGATTTATAAAATCATGAGGGGCATGGATAGGATAAATAGGCAAGGTCTGTTCCCTGGTGTGGGGGAGTCCAGAACTGGAGGGCATATGTTTAGGGTGTGAGAGGGGAAAGATTTAAAAGGGAACTCAGGGGCAACTTGTTCACACAGAGGTAGGTGTGTGAATGGAATGAGCTGCCAGAGGAAGTGATGCAGGCTGGTACAATTACAACATTTAAACATATTCTGGAAGGGTTTTTGAATAGGAAGCATTTAAAGGGGTATGAGCTTATGCCAGCAAAATGGGACTAGATTATTTAGGATATCTGGTCGGCATGAACAAATTGGACAAAAGGGTCTGTACATCTCTATGACTCTAAATATACGTATAAATTACCGTTCATGACTCTGTAACCCAAGATTCCCAATGTCTTTTCACCTACACACTTTGGGCAGCCAACTGCTCACAGGATTTCGATTTACACTGTTTAAAGTCTTCTCTCTTGTTTCTTTCCCTTCCTGTTACCAGAAATACCTCCTTGCACTTTTCCTCTCACTTCGACTTTACTCCACCCCAATTGAAATTCATTTCCCAAACGTTCATTACGCCTCGACGTGCACATACTCTTGTCCCCATCCCAGGCTCAGCAATTTTTAAAAATAAGATCCATGTTTTTTCTTCCTCCCTGACCATTTTCTGGCGGACAATGAAAATATGCCTGCTAATGAGCAATAATTCCAAGGATCCCACTGCACTCTCTTTCATCCCAGCACTTGCTGGAGACTAACTAACCCCATAAACCTCCTTCCCATCCCTACTACTCCTTTCACTGTTAACCCTGTGTACTTAGCCAGCAAACTAACAATACCTGTCCTTCCACATGCCCCCTCAATCACTTGGAAACAAGGCCTTTGCTATTCATGACCTTCACTCATCAAACTTGATGGAAATTTTACCATCCTCTTCTTTGGCTCAGTCTTCATTTTTATTTGTTCATGCTTCCATGAGTAAGTTCAGATTGTTTAACTATCCTGCAGGCACTATACAAATTCAGTTGTTGTTAATTGCTGTATAGCAGCAATTGCTGTTTTGAAATCAGCAAGTGTAAAGAAATACACAACATTACCATCCAGCCTTTCAGCAGTCGGAGGAAATCATTGGCAGCCTGTGGTATTCCAATGGCCCAGTAACTGAATAGAAGAATTGTAAATCTATTGACTCTCTCATTGACTTCAGACCCACATAAAATCCCTATACAAATCATCTTACACATTTCCTATTATATTCCATGTCATCATAATCTTTAAAATGCAGAAGAGCAATGATGGAGCAATCGAGAAATTATGTCAAAGTGGAAGAAAATACTGACTGACCAGCAACTAATTCAAGATAAACTGGTCATCTCTACCTGGGGTTTAAGCACTCACCAGTACTGCTGGAGATGTTCACATCAATGCTGATGTCAGGTACAGCCTGGCTATTGAGAGATGCTACACAAGTGTATGTTCCAAAATCAGTGAACCTTAGGTCAATGATGTCCAGGCTGGTCGTGCCAGGTGAGACATCAGGATCTGTTGTTGAGATAACCATCCTTTCTGAGCTCCGAAGGGGACGTCCATTCTTGAACCAAGAGAAAGTCAACTCATCCGGGGGAATGGCCTCCACCTGACAGGAAATTTTAACTTCACGGCCGATCTGAATGTTGTCATCATCATGGTATGGATCTGGTGTTATCCAGAAACGTCCTTTTTTCAAAGCTAGTAAAAACAGTAAACATAATGGTCAATAGGTTATTACACAAATCACAATAAGAATTAAGCACATATTCCATACACTTTGATGGGAGGAATATAACTCATGTCTAAGAAAAGGAAAATACCGTGGATGCTGGAGATCTGAAATATAACTCCTCAAGTACTGGAGAAACATAGCAGGTCTGGCAGCATCTGTGGAGAGAGAAAACCAGAGTCCACTGATTCTTCTTTGCAATTTAACTTTGGTTCCAAAGAAGAATTATATTGGACTCAAAACAGTAACTCTGCTTCTCTTTCCATCGATGTCGGTAGACCTGCTGAGTGTCTCCAGCGTACTGTGTTTGTATTTCATAACTCATGTCTAATGTGTATAAATGACATCAGCATAATGCCCGGAGTAGCTATCAGATCATCAACACAGTGGAAATGTTTGTATTTCCCATCAGAATGTGGAATCCAAACTAAAGCACAAATTAATACCTCATTTGTTCAATTTAACAGCATTGCTTCTCCATAACTTGATAATCAAAATCACACCCCAAAGGTACTTAACTGTAAAGTCCCAAAACTTCCAAATTTGTTCTTGAACCTGTGCTGAGCTAACTGATTTCAATGTGTGACATGGCCACAAGGACCTAGTTGTCTAGACTCACAGTAACCTCTGGGACTTCTTGAACCTTGACATCAACACAGAGCAGAGAATGCCAAAGACAAACAAATCTGTCATATGTTTAATCTCTTCAAATATTAATTTTACCAGCCGAGTACCCCGAACCATTTCTTTGAAACAATAGTATTGGATTAGTTCAATTAAAAAGTGCAAAATAGAACATTTTTATAAATTTTCTTTTAACGACAGAAGAGCAGTGGAATCTATTGTTTTTATAATATCAGCTAAAAAGGTTTATGGCCTAAGCATAATGGTTGTATGGCTGCTTCATTGCTTTTCACGTCACTGATCAAACTGAATGTTTCACAAATAATTGGAACCTTTCAAGGTCACATCTGAAGTTTACACATCATGGATAATTTCTTATACCTCATGGACATCACAGGTAAGGACTTCCACTTGCTACTTGGAAGACTCAAATAAATGCCCGTGTCCAAACTCACTGCAAGGGAAGGCTTCGATTTTCCACGCCTGTGTGTTTAAATGCTCAAACTGGTTGCTGAGCTGGAGGTGCAAATTGACCAATGGAAATATGATGTACTCTCTATGATTGAGAAATGACTCACAAAAACAGAGGATGGGAATGTTAATATTTTTGGATACCGGTTGGCTCAGTGGTTAGCACTACCCCCTCACAACACCAGCGACCTGGGTTTTATTCCAGCCTTGGGTGACTGTATGTGTGGAGTTTGCACCTTCTCCTGGTGTCTGTGTGGGCTTCCTGTAGATATTCCGGTTTCCTCCCACAGTCCAAAGATGTGCAGATTAGGTGGATTGGCCAGCTAAATTGCCTGATGAAGGGCTCCTGCCCAAAACGTCGATTTTCCTGCTCCTCGGATGCTGCCTGACCTGCTGTGCATTTCCAGCACCACTCTAATCTCACCAAAATGCCCATAGTGTTCAGAGATGTGCAGGATAGGTGGCTTAGCCATGGGAGATCCAGAGTTACAGGGATAGGGTAAGGAGTGGGTCTGGGTGGGATGGTCTTTGGAGGGTCAGAGTGGAATCAATGGGCTGAATGGCCTGCTTCCACACTGTAGGGATTCTATGATTCTATATAAGGTATTCAGGAAAGGTAGAAAAAGTAAAAAGGAGGGGCTAACAACTTTGATTCAGGCAAGTTATTTCAATATTAGAAAGAGACAATGTTCTTGAGGACCTAAGACAAAACCTGTTTAGTTGGAATCACAAATCAAAACTATTTGTTATGCGACGTAGTGTAGGAGATAGTGAGCACTGTAGATGCTGGAGAGTCAAAGTGCTCACTATCTCCTATACTATGTCGCAACATGTGGTAACATGTGGTAGTGGAAAAAGCACAGCAGGTTGGGCAGCATCCGAGGAGCAGGAGATTCAACATTTCGGGAAGGACCTTTTACAAGCTCAGATTTAAAACAGAGATGAGGAGAAATTACTTCTCTCAAAGGATCATGAATCTGTGGAATTCACTACCTCATTCTGCAATGGTTGCTGGAATATTGAGTAATTCAAAGATGAGGCAGTCAGATTTTTAATTAGTAATGGTTTGAATGATTCTGGAGAGTGGGCAAGAAAATGGAGTTGTAACCAAGATGAGATTCACCATGATCATATCCTGGCAGAGCAGAGTCCAGGAGCTGAATTGCCTATTCCTGTTTCTCCTTCTTACGTGCGTATACAAGAATAGTACTGAAATCTGGTTATCTCTGTACTGGATATAAATGCTCATCCACAGGGTACACAACATCAATTTATTTTTACCAAATCAAGGTATCAACTACAGGTTTATAGCAGATTACATGAAAAATCTCAGTACTAATTATCAGCTTGTTAGCCTCAATTGTGGATGAATTTTCTGATATTTCTGATAGATGTGGAAGACTTTTAATTGCCTTGACAAGCAGGTTAGTTTTATTATTTCTTTTGAGTCCTGATTAAAATCATGCACAGGTGAAATACTCCACAATGGAGTACTATGAGCTTGCAACTATTCAATAAGATCATAAATGGAACAGAGTCAACAATTAGTCTTGTATCAATCAGCATGTGTCCTTGACACAGAGCTCCATTGTAAAGGCAATATGCAGATGATGAAAATGAAACAGCTCAATTTAGGTGCATGCTAGTAATCACAGCACTTGAAAACCAATAGGTTGAACAGAATGATAGGTTGGTGTTGACAGCATTGTACAGAGTAAAGTCATTAAACCAGCAGACGAGGGGATGCAGTGGTAGTTTGGCACACTGACCTTTCTACTGCTGAAGCTAGGGGCCAACTCACGCACACCTCCTCCTACTTTCCTCTCAAGCACGATCTCACCTCCCATCACCAAGCTATAAGCTCCCATCCCATCCACAATCTCATCACCTCAGAGAATCTCCCACCAACAGCCTCCAACCTCATAGTCCAGGAACCTCTCACCACCCAGTTCTACCTCTTACCCAAAATTCACAACCTAACTGCCCCAGTCAACCCATTGTCTCAGCCTGCTCCTGCCCCATTGAACATATCTGTGCATACCTTGACACTGTCCTGTCCCCCCAGTCCAAGAGCTTCACACATATATTTGGGACACTAACTACGCCCTCCACCTCCTCCGTGACTTTTGTTTCCCCTGCCCCCAACGACTCATCTTCACCATGGACATCCAGTCCCTATACACATCCATGATGAAGTTCTCCAAGTCCTCTGTTTCTTCCTCTCACACCATCCCAATCAGGACCCTTCCACTGACACACTGGCTGAATTGGTCTTCATCCTCAACAATTTCTCATTCGAATTCTCCACTTTCTCTGGACCAAAGGGATAGCCATGGGCACCTGCATGGTCCCCAGCTATGCCCACTTCTTTGTCGGGTACATGGAACAGTCCTGCAAAAACATTATCCCTTACTCCCAACTTCTCCGTCTCCACCGCATATACTCCCAGAAGGATCAATTCCACCATAGAACATCCCAGATGGCCATCTTCTTCAGGGACCACGATTTCCCCTCTCACGTGGTTGATGATGCCCTCTAGTGCATCTCCTCCACTTCCCTCACCTCCGGCCTTGAATACACCCCTCCAATCGCAACAAGGACAGGACCCCTCTGGTCCTCCCATCAACCTCCGGATACAACGCATCATCCTCCATCATTTCTGCCACCTAAAGTCAGACCCCACCACCAGGGATCTATTTCCCTCCCACCCCTATCTGCATTCTGCAAAGACCATTCCCTCCACAATTTCCTTGTTAGGTCCACACCCTCCACCAATCCACCCTCCACTTTGGGCATCTTCCTTTGCCACTGCAAAAAGTGCAAAACCTGTAAACCACACCTCCCCCCTCACCTCTTCCAAGGCCCCAAAGGATCCTTCCACATCTGATAGATTTACCTGTACTTCCACACTCATCTACTGTGTCTGTTGCTCCCGATGTGGTATCCCCTACATCGGGGAGACAGGATGGCAACTTGCAGAACGTTTCAGAGAGCATCTCTGGGACACAAGCATCAATCAGCTCCACAACCCTGTGGCCGAACACTTCAATTCCCCCTCCCACTCTACCAAGGACATGCAAGTTCTTTGCCTCCTCCACCTCCAAACTCTAACCAACCGAAGCCTGGAGAAAGTATGCCTCATCTTCCACTTTGGGACCCTCCAATCACTTGGGATCAATGTCGATTTCATCAGTTTTCTCATTTCCCTGCACCCACCTTATCTCAGATCCAACTCTCTAACTCAGCACTGCCCTCTTGAACTGTCCTACCTATCTATCTCCCACTGATCCACTCCACTCTCCTCTCTGACCTATCAACCTCCACCTTCACCTAATCCCCCCCCCCCCCTTCCATTTATCTCTCAGCCCCCTTGGGCCCCCCCAGATTTCTGATGAAGAGCTCATGCTCGAAACATTGACTCTCCTGCTCTTCCGATGTTGTCTGACTGGCTGTGGTTTTCCAGCACCACACTTTTCAACTCTGATTTCCAGCACCTGCAATCCTCACTTTCGCCTACAGGGAGTACAGTATGTTTCAGACCGAGCAGAACAGCTTGACTAAGAGGGAAGAGTCATTTAATACGGTCACATTTGGACATGTAATGGAACATGAGCATTTACTGTGAAATCTGTGAAAGAATACTTTGTAAAGTCTTGCAGGGAGGCAGAAAAGCAAAGTCAGGGAAAATGTAAAAGTTAAACCAGACTCACAGTAGTCTCACAAAAACAGTAAACTATCATATCAACAGTCAAGGAATGAGAAAAATAACTCCATGTGTGGAAAGGAGCTTGAATGTTCCCAGCTCTTGACCTTGAGATGTGATAAGAGTAAGCAAAGTTTAGTATAAAGGGAATATGTGAAAGCTATTCAGGCACCCCTTACATGAGGCATTTTGCCAAATGTATTGGGTCGATTCTGCAGAGTCCGAATAAACATTTTCTTTGCTCTTGCTAGCATTTGAGTCAAGTCAATTTAATTTCCATGACAGATACTGAGCTTGTGATGACAGGAGGAACGCAAAATGTTTCCAGGAAATAGTGGTAAGTACAATCCATCCCCTCAGGTGACTGAAAAATACAGTTACATGCAAAATGAAAGCACGGTGACCAACTCTGGGGGTTGAGGTGGGAGGTGTGGGGGAGCAGCGAGATGGAGATAGGTGCAGTTTTAGCTGCTCTCAGAACTTGAGAAGCAGAGGTGGGGTCCTGATGAGACCTGAGATGCTTCAGGTGAGAGGGACTGCAAGGTTTGACAAGACCCAAGAAGCAGTCTAATTTATTCATTATCCTTTTTTTCAGCTTCTCCCTTCCACCTGAGTTTCCCAAGACCTCTCTTATCCCTTTCCCCTCAGGCTAGCTGGGTATCCATATCACCCCAACACTACACCACTCCTCCCCAAAATGGACTGGGGTGGGGGCTGCCGCTGAAGCAGCCATCACCAAACCTGAATGTAGAGAATCACCCATCCAATGGAGGCCTAAGTTGCAGCTTATTCCCTGGAGAATCAATAGTTGCAATTGGAGACTATCTGTGGCTAACAATGGATCATGTGTAAAAGCAGACCATGTGTTAACAAGGCCTGGTATGTGGGGGTGAGGTGGGGAGCAGCTATTCACTCTCTCAGGCTGGTCATTATCCACTCCTTTGCCTGTCCAACTATTCTCTCTCTTTGGGCTCTATCTCCACGTATTGTTTACTCCATACCCCCCTTCCCACCCTATCTTCTGCATTAAAAATAAATCTTTTCCTAGCTACCATCAGTTCTGAAGAAGGGTCACCAGACCCGAAAAGTCAACTCTGACTTTTTGCCACTTATGTTGCCAGACTTGCTAAGCTTTTCCAGTAATTTTTGTTTCATCTTTAAATTGTGAAGTCAGATTGTATAAATGTAACTTGTATTTATTGCAATAAGGATTTTGAAGAGTGTTCTAATTTATGGGGAAGATGATGGTGTCATGATAATGCCAACTGGACTCGTAATTCAGAGGCCCAGACTGCAGCTTTGGCATGATGGGTTCAAATCTCACCATGAGAATTTAATGAGTAAGTCTGGAACTGAAAGCTAGACTTAATGAGCAGGAAAATATTGTTGTAAAAACCCATCTAATTCACAAATATTCCATCGGAAAGGAACTCTGATGTCATTGCCTAGTCTAGCCTACGTGTGACACCAGGCCCACAGGAATCCTTTAGGCCTTGAAATGGCCTTGCAAGCTCTCAATTCAAGGCCAATTGGGGATGACGAACAAGTGCTGGCCTTGTCAGCGATGCCCATATTCCATGAAAGAATGAAAGAAAGGTTATTCAATGGTGAAAGAATTAGATTGGGTAAATGCAAATACATTATTTCTTCCAATGTGGGAATTCACAACAAGGGGAATAATCTTAAACTTAGATAAAGACCATATCCGAAATTAGGTAGAGCTTTCTGCAAAGACAGGGACCTGTAATTCACTTCCAGAAAAGCCTGTAAATGTTGTATAAATTGAATTTTCAGGCCTGAGATGGTCTGACTTTAATCATTTGGAATATCAAGCAATATTGAGCTGAACAAAGGCTTCTAAACAGGTTGATGTACAGATCTAACAATGACAGAACCAGCTCAAGTAGATGAAAGGCCTACTCTTGCTTCTATGTTCCAAAGGTTTAAAATTACAGATTCTAAAGCCAGGTAATATGGCAATTCATTCCCAACCCCATCACAACAGAGATACAAAGAAAACTAAGAATGCAGTCACCAAAAACCATTCTAATTACAAAAAAATATTTGGAAGAATGACAATCAAAAGGAAAGATATAATGTAAAGCATCTTATAAAACAAACCTCCTACATTCATAACTGACAATGTAACAGCTCTTTGTGCTGCACTAGAATGTCAAGTGGACCTTGAACATGTACCCAACTGACTCAGAGATAGAAATGCTATTAATTGAATGAGCAGAAATGTGCTTTAATACATGACCCTGACTTTTAAAAAAAAATATCTCGATGGAAAACCTAAGCATTGATAATGTTAACCATGAGTAGTTATAAAATGTAAACCTGTTATGTGATGGCTAAAATATTAAATTCACTTTCTTACAGAAATAAATATTTTTTTTTAACTGATTTTTGGATATGCCTTATAATAACAAATACCTTTATATAGTATTATATACTTTGATACAACATAATTTATTTTCCAGAGATTGCCTCACCTTCCTTATGTCATTTAAAAAAGATTCTTATTTTGCAGTTGATAATCTTTACCACATTCCTCAAAGTCTTTGGCACTACTAGCACCTAAAATAATGGGGCATTATAATTAAAACAAAACCTCATTCACTTTAGTTTATATGTGTAGCAAACTGAATCCAGTAAGTCAAAATGAACTCATATTCCTATACCACTTTACACATTTTCAAGATGTCCCCAACTATTTCACATCCAATGAAATACCTTTGAACCGTAGTCCTTAATATAAAAACAAAAGCCTTTTTGCACAACCCAAGGTCCCACAAGTAGCAGCAAGATAAATGACCAAATAATCTCAGAACAGTGGTATTGATTGAGAAATAAATAATAGCTAGGTCACTGGAAGAACTTTGCTGTTCTTCATTGAATAGGGTCATGGAATCTTCTGCAGTCATTTCTACAGATGAAAAACAGTGTCATCTCAGCAAAAAGAATCCAGCCACTGCCACCTCTCAATATGCAGTAAGAGGAGGTGAAATTAAGCACTTGTCTGTAGCATGGGGCTTGAATCCACAACATTCTGTTTCAGTGGTGCGAAAGCTCCCACTGAACCAAGGTTGCCTTATACTACTATGTTGTTCATCGATCTGCCACGGATCACTTGTTTTAAATCAAACATTATTTGGAAATGGAGAAACAGCAATAACTGCAGATAATACCCCCAATATATGTGTTTCAACCATTTTTACACATATTCCTATATCCTTGCTTGACTTCAGAGAACTAGGGAATCCCTACAGGCCCTTCGGCCCAATAAGTCCATACAGAAGTCCTCCAAAGAGTAACCCATCCAGACCTATTCCCCTACCCTATTATCCTGTATTGACCCCAACTAATGCACCTAACCTACATATCCCTGAACACTATAGGCAAATTAGCATGGCCAATTCGCCCTAACTTGCACATCTTTGGATTGTGGGAAGAAACTAGAGCACCCAGAGGAAACCCACGTAGACACAGGGAGAATGTGCTAACTCTACACAGTTGCCCAGGCTGAAATTGAACCTGGGTCCCTGATGCTGTGAGGCAGCAGTGCTAACCACTGAGCCACTGTGCCACCCCTTCTTATCTTCTGCCTATACCAATAAACGTTTGGCAAAACCTTCCAAAACAGAAATCTTGGTTAGGTTTTCCAGTTCAGCATTAAAGTGGTCAGGTAAGAGGTACAACGCACCATCCTTCATGACTTCTCATATTCATTGATGTCCTGGACTGTTACAATTGTCAAGAATACTATTTATTCAGGAACATACAAGGGCAATAATGTGACAATACAAGAGCAAACCTTGATGCCGTCAAGTGATGTAACTATGAAGTTGGACGAGGGAAATCCAGTAGATGTAGTGTACCTGGACTTTCAGAACACTTTTGATAAAGTCCCACACAGGAGGTTAGTGAGTAAAATTAGGGCGCATGGTACTGGGGGCAAAGTACTAGATTGGATTGAAAATTGGTTGGCTAATAGGAAACAAAGGGTAGTGATAAACGGATCCATTTCGGAATGGCAGGCAGTGACCAGTGGGGTACCGCAGGGATCCGTGCTGGGATCGCAGCTTTTTACAATATATGTTAATGATATAGAAGATGGTATTAGCAAATTTGCTGATGATACAAAGCTGGGTGGCAGGGTGAAATGTGATGAGGATGTTAGGAGATTACAGGGTGACCTGGACAGGTTAGGTGAGTGGTCAGATGCATGGCAGATGCAGTTTAATGTGGATAAATGTATGGTTATCCACTTTGGTGGCAAGAACAAGAAGGCAGACTACTACCTCAATTGAATCAATTTATGTAAAGGGGCAGTACAGAGAGATCTGGGTGTTCTTGTACACCAGTCAATGAAGGCCAGCATGCAGGTACAGCAGGTAGTGAAGGCGGCTAATAGCATGCTGGCCTTCATAACAAGAGGAATTGAGTATAGAAGCAAAGAGGTGCTTCTGCGGCTGTACAGGGGCCTGGTGAGACCACACCTGGAGTACTGTGTGTAGTTCTGATCTCCAAATTTGAGAAAAACATTCTGGCTATTGAGGGATTGCAGCTTAGGTTCACGAGGTCAGTTCCTGGAATGGCAGGATTACCTTACACTGAAAGACTGAAGCGACTGGGTTTGTATGCCCTTGAGTTTCGAAGACTGAGAGGGGATCTGATTGAGACGTATAAGATTATGAAAGGATTGGACACTCTGGCAGTGGGAAACTTATTTCCACTGATGGGTGAGTGCCGAACCAGAGGACACAGCTTAAAAATATGGGGTAGACCATTTAGGACAGAGCTCAGGAGAAACTTCTTCACCCAGAGAGTGGTGGCTGTGTGGAATGCTCTGCCCCAGAGGGCAGTGGAGGCCCACTCTCTGGATTCATTTAAGAAAGAGTTGGATAGAGCTCTCAAAGATAGTGGAATCAATGGAGATAAGACAGGAATAGAATACTGATTAGGAATGATCAGCCATGATTATATTGAATGGCGGTGCAGGCTCGAAGGGCTGAATGGCCTACTCCTGCACCTATTGTCTATTGTCTATTGTGAAAAGTATCTCAGCAATTTGGATTAGTACATTCTCAGTTCACTACAACTATTGTGAACCTTCTTTAGAAATCTGATCTTATAATTAAAATGAAAGTATAATTGGAAAATGGATGAAAACACAAATCAAAAGAAAGACTAAAGGCAGAAAAGCTTAGAATGACAGCAATCTCCAAAAACATTTTGCAAGAGAAATCAATGATGCAAGGCAGATAGCCTGAAAGAAAGAATATCTAAAATGAAAATTTAACCTCAGAGGTAAAGTTTGTTGACAGTGACAATGATTCTAGGAAAGGGTACACCTGTCAAAAAGTAGTACTTGCAGAGGATGCCCTATGGAAAATTTGGGATGACAGCCTATTGTCCAAATATTGGACTGTGTTTTCAAGCCCTACTCTTCACACACAAAACGTGTTTGTTTCAAAAACTATTATGTTAAAGTAGGCTATACAAATACATATCAAATTTTTGTTGCAAAATAAAAGTTCTGAGGAAAAATCATCATCTAAGTAGCAGAAACTGTGATTTTGAAGAAAAACACTGATTGATTAAAGTCATAATAGGTTAAGGAGCTGGTCGAGGGCATTACAGATGAAAATATACAAATAGAAAATGCTGGAAGGTCAAAGCAGACTGCCAACATCTGTAAAGCGAAACCACAAGTGAATGCTTCTAATTAAAAGCCTACACTTGATATGTTAAATCTTTACAGTTTACAGCTGTGACCTTACCAAATGTGCATTTCCAGAGTTCTCAGCTCTTGTTCAAATAATGATTTTCTTTTATTTTCTGTTTTTGTGCAAAAAAAACCTGGGGTATTGCATGAGACAAATTTGATGATTTCTTCGGAAGACTTGAGAAAAGGATGGTTGAGAAGTTAATGAGAGAGTTGGAAGTCAAGCAAGGATATATGAATGGGTGTAAAAGTGATTGGATCACATGCAGAATTATCTGCAGTTATCATGCAACATTCAATTGAAAGAAATGTTATATGTTCCTGATATGGAAATTGAAATTTGTCGAGGAAAGCTGAAGTTAGATAAATTGAACTTAGTCGACAACGTCAGCTTGGATTTCTGTTCTTTATGCACATAATTCTCGATACTAAAATCAAATATGTGATTATCAAATTTATGGATTCTACAAAATATGAATGAGCAACAAAGGTTCAAACTGTGATCCCATGGGCCTCTCCTTAGTATCATCTCAGTAAAAATTTAAATATATTAATTGCTTTCAGAGGGATTCACTTGGATTTTTGCATTTCAGTAAGACAAATGACAAATTACACTGAATATTGGCAAACATACAATGTGGAACAATGAACAACATAAGCACAAAATGAAAGGATTAATTTAGCAGTGAAAGATTCAGAAAGAGATTTGAAAATAACAGTGAATCTATAGGCAATGTAGCAAGTCAATTAAATCAAATAAAATACTGG
Organism: Chiloscyllium plagiosum; assembly: GCF_004010195.1. Taxonomy (NCBI): domain Eukaryota; kingdom Metazoa; phylum Chordata; class Chondrichthyes; order Orectolobiformes; family Hemiscylliidae; genus Chiloscyllium; species Chiloscyllium plagiosum. The sequence goes on from NC_057719.1 coordinate 33,215,870, forward strand.
AATATATAACCTTTCATGAACACAAGTCTATTGAGGTTGTAAAATGCACTTGTCAAATTCTGCTGACAGTAATGTGCATCATTCTGGTCACACCACTGTAGAGGGATTGGGAAGATGTAATGAAAAGCACTATGCAAATGTTTCAATGAAGCGGTGAAATGCAACATTAATAATTCTAAGTATAAAGAGTGTGTGGAGGGGATGTGGGGGTGGGGGTTGTATCTCTGAAGATTCAAATGGCTCAAACTTACAAATTGGAAAGAAGGCTGTTAATTAAGACAGAACTTTCTGAAGCATATAAAACATTCGTGAATTCAGATAAGGAACAGTAGACTCTTGCTTCAGAGCGAGAGACACTAGTAGATCTGGAGATTATAGGTATAACTAACAAAACATGAATGTAATTGGAGAGCGATAAACATCTCAGGTAGATAGCAGAAACATATCGCTTTGGAGTATTCATGTTTAGTTGGATGCTGACTGGAGGAGGTTGGATTGTTAATGAAATGAACTTGAGTTTGGTGACTAGTTTTGATTTAGCCTTCAGAATCATCCATTGATCAATTGGTCATGCATTTGTACACATGTAATATAATGATTCAACAGTGAAATCCAGCAATGTAATTTTATTGTGAGGGATAGAGATAAATCTAAGTCTTATAGTACGTAATGCACATGAGATAAGTTCTATGGAGGAGAAGAGACTGATAAAAAGAAAAGAAATTCACACAACTGGCTAAGGCATATTCGCATAAATAAAGGAAGTAGTTTTACAGTCTGTTCTGTCATGTGAATTGGCTTTAATGCAATCGCAGAATTCAGACCATTATCTGGAGAGTGCAAACTTTCCTTACCTGTAATGGCAATAACGTGAAGATTGAGCGATTTTCTTATAACACAAGATCATACAATTGCATTATATAAGAACCGACTCTCCAGGCAGTCTGACAAGATCGCTAAGAACAGTCTCCTAATTTAGTAGAAATTAGTACAGATATTTCATCTTTCTATGTTGGTGCTCAAATGTAGACTAAAACTCACAAACTCAGTGCAATGAACCAGCCACAATAAAATCTTACTCAATCTTTAAGGTGAACTTTATTGTTCAGGAGCCATTCCATACTAGACCAGTGCAAAAGATTGCCAAAGTCATGTCTCTGTGGAACTGCTCCTGCACAAAGTCCTTTCTGACCACTTTATGTAATAATAGCAGATGTGTTTTGTGTTTTACTTATAACAGCATCTGTTATATGCTCAGAAGCAAAATCACATCCATCCACTTGCACAAGCAGCAAGCAAATTACAGCTGTGCTCTTTTCCCTCTGAGAGTATCCAGCAGAACGGGTCAACTTCATTCAATATACCGAGATGGATTCACCTACTGTGTCTGGATGAAGGCACTAGGCCCATTTTAAACAAAGTGAGCAATGAAATTAAGTTATCCTGATTCCATCTATTATTGATAATGTTATCACACTATATAACTGACAGGACCACCATTAAGAATTTTGCGTTTGTGCAGAGGGATACGCTTCTCCCAAAGACTTTGAGAATCTGTTTATTGCTGATTGAGTCATAGGATTTTCATAGTATTTGCTTAATAACAATTAATCAATCATTATTCCAGGAAGATATGAGCCAAATATCTGCCAGAGAGGCCAAGAATGAAAAAAAAAACTGGAATTGGAGAAAACATGCTGGATCATTCTGCAAATGAAGAGGAAACAAGTGTAGCCGAGAACCAGCCTGTGGCATTGCCCAGCCAAGATGAAAGTTACTTCAGCCTCAATTTGAACAGTCACACAAGTGAGCACACCAATACACTTGCAACAGGGAATCAAGTGCTGGGGTCTTCAGGCAGTTTATCCCAGGAATTGGTGTGAGTGACCCACTCAGAATGCCACTCAACCATGGCCAAGATGTACTTCCTGAGTATAGCTGCTGATAAATAACATATATAGAAAATCTATCACTGTTCACCAATCACCCTTCAACAAAAACCAGGTGAGAGTAAAACCTTTGTGCAACTCTGCCATCAGGGCCACATGCTATGTGCATTTCAGTTTAATCCTTCATATTCAGAATAATTTAATCCTCAAGGGTTTATTGTAACTCAGTCACCTGGTTAGGTGAGCAATTAAATATTAGGAAACCACTTAGCCTCTCAAATATCTCCCTTATACCACAACTGTCAAGATGTGAACACGTGCTGAATGCTTGCTGCAATTATGCATGGCCTTGATGAGACCACACCAGAAATCTGTATCTAGTTTTGGTCTCCTTATCTGAGGAAGGATGCTCTTGCTGGAGAGAAGGTGCAGTGAATGCTTGCTAGACTGACTCCTGGATGGTAGGACGATGGACGAGGAGACATTCAATCAGACCAAATTATATTTACTGTAGATCAGAAGAATGAGGGATGAATCTATAAAATTCAAATGGAACTAGACAGGGCAACTGCAGAAAGTGTGTTCTTAATAGTGGGATAGTTCAGAACCGGGGGTCACAATCTAATGTAGAGGAGTTGAGATGAGGAGAAATTTCTTCACCCAGAGAGTGGTAAGCCTGTGGAATTCACTACCACAGAAAGAGTTGAGGCCAACATTGTATGATTTCAAGGATTACTATACTTATTAGATATGGGAGAGTGCTATACCTAATCCAAGGGAATTAAGCCAGTCAAGCAGGCAAGCATTTTTGGAATAGTGACTATAACTCTCTAAGCTGCAAAGTCATTGTGGAAACAGATAAAGATAGTGCAAAAGTTATGAGCCCAAAAGTGGGGGATGGCTAATTTCAGTATCATTATACAGGATCTGAAAAACAGATCCCCCTGGTAAGGGCAGAATCCCCCTCAGTCCTCACCTTCCACCCCACTAAACTCCGCATTCACCACATCATCCTCTGCCATTTCTGTTATCTGCAAACGGACCCCACCACCAGAGATATATTTCCCTCCCCACCCTTATCGGCTTTCCGTAAAGCCCATTCCCTCTGTGACTACCTGGTTAGGTTCATGACCTTTAACAATCCACCCTCCCCTCCCAGCATCTTCCCCTGCCACCTCAGGAATTGCAAAACCTGCGCCCACACATCCCCCCTCACCTCCGTCCATGGCCCCAATGAGTCTTCCACATCCATCAAAGTTTCACCTGTACTTCCACATGTCATTTACTGTATCCATTGCTCCCGATGCAGTCCCCTCTACATTAGGGAGACAGGACATCTACTCGCAGCACACTTCAGAGAACATCTCTGGAACACACACATGAAGTAACCCCACCACTCCATGGCCCAGCACTTTAACTCCCCATCCCACTCTGCCAAGAATATGCAGGTGTTGGGCCTCCTCCATTGCCAAACCTCAACTACCCGACGCCAAGAGGAGAAACACCTCATCTTCCGCCTTGGAACCCTCGAACCACATGGTATCAATGTGGACCACCAGTTTCCTCATTTCCCCCCCCCCCACCTTATCCCAGATCCAACCTTCCAACTCAGCACGACCCTTATGAACTGTATTACCTGTCCATCATCCTTCCCATCAATCCACTCCACTCTCCTCTCCAACTTATCACCTCTCCCCCACCTTCATCCACCTAACACACTCTCAGCGACCTTCCCCCCAGTCCCACCCCCTCCCATTTATCTCTCAGCCACCCAGGCCCACAAGCCTCATTCCTGATGAAGGGCTTATGCCTGAAACATCGACTCTCCTGCTCCTCGGATGCTGCCTGACCTGCTGTGCTTTTCCAGCACCACACCCTCGACTCTGATTTGCAGTCCTCACTTTCTCCGTAGATCTGAAAAACACTGACTGGGAGCAGCTAATTGTAGGCAAGTCTACATTTGGCAAGTGGGAATCTTTCAAAAGTAGTACAGTGAGAACTCAGGACCAGCATGATCCTCTAAGAATGATATGCAAGGGCAGCAAGTGCAGAGAACCCTAGATGACAAGGAATATTGTGAATTTAACAAAAAAAAGGAAACATTTGTCAGGTACAGTGTATTAAAAACAGGGAGGCCCTTCAAAAGTATACTGTATGTAGGAGATGCTTATGAAGGAAACCAAGAGGGCTAAGAGGGAGTACAAACTATCTTTGGCAAGGGGAATCAAAAAAACCCCAAAGCTTGTTCTCAGTATATTAAGGGTAAGAGGATTATCAGGGATAGGGTGGGCCTATTACAGACCAAAGGAGAATACTATGCATGGAGCCAAAGGATATGTGTGAGGTCTTAAATGAAAACTTCTCACCTGTAATCACAAAGGAGAAATACATTGTAGCCAGGGATTTTATTTGGGATAGCAAGTTTCTAGAGCATGTTCACATTAATAAGAAGGAGAAATTAGATGTTTTAACAGGCATACAAGTGCGTAAGTCCCCAGAGCTTTATGAGATGGGTCCCAGCCTGCTCTGAGAGGCAAGGGAGGAGATTGATGGGGCCCTGGCAGAATTACGTAATACATTGCTGGCCACCGGCAAAGTGACAGATGATTGGATGATAGCTAATATGCGTTCTTTGTTCAAGAATAGCAACAGGGATAGTCCAGGTTATTACAGACTAATTAGTTTGATGTTAGAAAGGGAGAAATTATGGGAAAAAATTCTGAAGGACACTATTCATCAATATTTGAAAAGCAGGGATAGTCAGCAGGGTGATTTAGTGGTTTGGATCAGAAATTGGCTAGCTGAAAGAAGACAGAGGGTTGATGGGCAATATTCATCCTGGGTTATGTTACTAGTGGTGTACTGCAAGGATCTGGTTTGGGGCCACTGCTGTTTGTCATTTTTATAAATGACCTGGATGAGTGTGTACAAGGATGGGTTAGTAAATTTGCAGATGACACTAAGGTCGGTGGAGTTGTGGATAGTGCCGAAGAATGTTGCAGGTCACAGAAGGACAAAGATAAGCAGCAGAGCTGGACTGTGAGGTAGCAAATGGAGTTTAATGCAGAAAAGTGTGAGGTGATTCACTTTGGAAGGAGCAACAGGAATAAAGAGTACTGGGCTAATAGTAAGATTCTTGGTAGTATAGATGAGCTGAGAGATCTTGGTGTCCATGAACACAAATCCATGAAAGTTGCCACCCAGGTTGATAGGGCTGTTCAGAAGGCATACGGTGTGTTAGCTTTTATTGGTAGAGTTAATGAGTGTAGGAGCCATGAGATCATACTGCAGCTGTATAAAACTCTGGTGCGGCCGCACTTGGAATATTGTATACAGCTCTGGACATAGTATTATAGGAAGGATGTGGAAGCTTTGGAAATGGTTCAGATGAGATTTACTAGGATGTTGCTTGGTTTGGAGGGAAGGTCTTGAGAGGAACGTCTGAGGGACTTGAGGCTGTTTTCTTTAGAGAGAAGAAGGTTCAGAGGTGACTTAATTGAGACATATAAGATAATAAGAGGGTTAAATAGGGTGAACAGTGAGAGCCATTTTCCTTGGACGGTGATGGCAAGCATGAGGGAACTTAGCTGTAAATTGAGGGGTGATATATATAGGACAGGTGTCAGAGGTAGTTTCTTTACTCAGAGAGTAGTATGTGTGTGGAACACCCTGCCTGCAATAGTGGTAGACTCATCAACCTTAAGGGCATTTAAATGATAAACATATGGATAAAAACGGAATAGTGTAGGTTAGATGGGCTTCAGATTGGCTTCACAGGTCGGCGCAACATCAAGGGCTGAAGGGCCTGTACTGTGCTGTAATGTTCTTTGTTCTATGTTCAGCATGGATATGTCATGGGAAATCCTGTCTTAGTAACCTTAGTTGAGTTTTTTGAAAAAGTGACTAAATATATGACGAAGTTGATATGGTTTACATGGACTTCAGTGAGGTCTTTGACAAGGACCCACATGGAAGGCTAGAAATTTAGAGCCATGAGATCCAAGGCAAGTTGGCAAACTGGTTACAAAAGTCACTTGCAAATAAAAGGCAATGAGTAATGGTGCAGGGTTGTTTCTGTAATTAGGAGACTGTGATCAGCAGTATACCATTATGACCCTTGCTAATTGTTATGTAAATTAATGACTTGGTGGTGAATATAGGAAGTATAATTAGTAAGTTTGCAGTTGGCATGAATTTTGGTGGTTTTTGATTAGATTGTATTCCCTACAGTGTGGAAACAGGCCTTTCGGCCCAACAAGTCTACATCGACTTTCCGAAGAGTAACGCACCCACATGCATTTCCCGCTGACTAATGCACCTAACACTATGGGCAATTTACCATGCCCAATTCACCTGATCTGCACATTTTTGGACGGGGGGAGGAAACCAGAGTACCTGAAGGAAACCTACCCAGACACGGGGAGAATGTGCAAACTCCACACTCACAGTTTTGTTGATACTGAACAGGATGGTCTCAGGCTACAGTCTGATATTGATCAGCTGGTAAACTGGGCAGAGCAGTGGCAGGTGGAATTTAATCCCAGTAAGTGCAGGGTGATGCATTTTGGGGGTCTAATAAGAGAAGCATTTACACCATGAATGGTAGACCTTTGAGGGAATTACTGAAGATCAAAGGAACCTTGGTGTACAAGTACACAGATCTCTGAAGGTGTCAGCACAGGTAGACAGGGTGGTGACAAAGGAATATGGGATGCTTTCCTTCATTAGCCGTATGTAGAATACGGCAAGGCAGTCCAGTTACAACTTTTTAAAACATTAGCTAGGCCACTTTATGCAGTTCTGGTTACCACACTATTGGAAGGATGTGATTGCTCTGGAGACGGTGCAGAGGAGATTAACCAGGATGTTGCTTTGGATGAAAAGTCTCAGTTATGAAGATATTGGATAGGCTGGGTTTGTTTTTCCTGGAAAGACTGAGGGGTATCTAATTGAAGTGTACAAAATTATGAGAGATATAGACAGAGTAGATCATGAGAATCTCTTTCCCACGTCAAACTTGTCTAATACCAGACAACATAAGTTTAAAATAAGGATCAAGTAGTTGAGAGGAGATCTGAGAAAGACTTTTTCACTCAGAAGGTGGTAGAAATATGGAACTTGCTGCTTGAGAGGGTGGTATTCACACAACATTTAAGAAGCACGTGGATGAGTGCTTAAAATGCCAGGACATACTAGATTCTTGACTATGTTCAGGTTAATGGGATTACTGTAGTTTGGTGTTTTATGGTTGGCATAGAGATGGCATACCAAAGGGCTTGCTTCAATGTTGTATGATTCTGATTATCACACTTAGGGCTAAAAGGATGAAAAGATGGGGTGAAAATCAGCATTGATCATAATGAATGGCACAGCAAGATTGAAGGGCTGAATGGCCTATTCCTGCTCCTATTTTCTATGTTTCTATGGGTGAGGGTTGATATAAGTCCATGTGTAGATGCAGGTTGTGGTCCATGTGTGAATGCAGGTGGAGCAGACCCACTCATCTTTTTTATGTTGCTGTATAGTTCACCATTCTATTCACTTGGTTGTTTGCTGCTTTCCATTGCTTGTGAATAGCGTCCAATTAGATTCCAAGAACTCTTCAGCTTCACCTTTGTCTATTTCAGCAATATTTGTAAAGTACATACATTGCCTACTTTTCTTTCCCCTCTGAACAATTGTACACATCTTTATTAAACTTCATTCCTTATTTTGCTGTCTACTTAAACATATTTTTCTAACTAAACCTGGATGTTCTGAGTTGTTAAATATTGTAGTTTTCCATGATAATACAGAGTTCTTTGTTCTTTACATACAGAAGTAACAGACATATGGATTCAACCTGTTTCAGTTTATCAGAATAAGTTGGTTCATTCTTTGGTTCATTCCTCAGAGCAATGCCGTGAATAATCAAGTGTCAACTTCCTTGTTTAAATTTCAACAAAATCTGGAAGTTAACTGGCAGTCATCATCAATGTGCTGCATTCTTCATGACAAGATTGCTACCAATCAGAGTTAATTTGCTAAACAAGCAGTATCTCTTCTCATACTAGATAAAATGTTGTTCCCCGGAAGAAAGCTTCATAAAAATGTGTCTTTTTCAGCAATAATACAGTTATATGTGTGATCGTTTAATACATTCACTTTAAGAAATCAGGCTGGGAGAAGATATTGTATCAGATAGCTGTAACTCTATCTAATCTGATGATGTCACAGTCTTTAGGTGGGGCCAAGGAATTCTGCATTGACCTTCCTAATGAACAGTTGTATTCTCTACAGCTCCTCAAAACCTTCAGCATATATAACTGGTCACTAATGTGAATTGTTCATATTGCTGTCTTATCAATAAATGGCTCTTCTGTCAAGTGATCTACCTCTGCCACTGACAATTAGACAGGCTTTAAAACAAGCCTGGACAAAGAAAGATCAGTGGAAGCAAATCATCTCAAACAACCCTTTCCCAAAGCCACAAACTGGCAGAGGTGGCAGGCATCACGAGATGTTAGCAATGGCAATCAGTGCAAATATCACATGTAACAATTCTTTAGCTCATATCCCATCAACATGTGCCTGAATGATTTATTGTTAGCCAAGTGACTTTAGGGCCTTCCATATTGTCATTTTCTTTCTGCTCGGCAAGAGGTAACTATATAGAGAAACAGTAACATAACTAATGAAGAGAAGCTTAATGAAGCAGTTCTGCAGATAATTATTGTGGTTACTTCGGCCTGCCTACTGATGATCTACATTGAGGGATTAAGTTTTGTTCAGGTAGTTCCATAAGTAATAAACAAACACTCAACAGAGCCCAGAACTAAAACTAAAATGAATCTCAGAATGGACCAATTCCACTCTCCAAACTGTAAAGAATCATATATTCTCTAGAGCAATCCCCTCGGGTTTCTATCACAGCATGAAGCTTATCCACTGCAATCTGTGCTCACAGAAAGTGTATGGCTGCACTCAAGAGCCTTGTAAATTCAATTTATTTTTACAGTAATGTATAGTTTACTTTCCAAAGATCTACTGCAAAAAACGCACTATTACAATATTTACCTGTGTAGTTAACTTCTTTTACAGATACATCCATGACATGTTGATAAATATTTATACGTCATACATGAAAACAAACCATAAATATCACAAACTAAAGTTCACAGGCATAGACATCCAAATGCAACAATAATTGGAATTTGAGATTTCCATTTTATCTTGTTGTCAGGGCTATCTAACTAAAAAATCCAGGAATCACTGCAATCAATCATTTTTTGTAATATAATCCCCATAAAATTTGTCTACAGAAATTAATCTGCAGATAAGAGCATTCTGCATTTCTCAAATGATCAATGTATGATTGGACTTTAAAATGAATGACGAAAGAAAATTGAGTTTTACACTGATGCGGATCAAAATTAATTTTTGTTTTTTGAGTCCTTTTCATGACATATTCAGTACTTGCACATAATGAGCAACTTTTCCATATTATCTATATGGATGAGGCAATCTGGTTGGGTGGAGCGACAGACATAAAGAATTCATTTCTTTTTCTGTTGTCACAAATATCAATGGTCAGACCAAGCTACTATTTCTTAATAATAAATCAGCAAGACAAAAAGAGAGTTAGTTCATTATCGTAGCTACTTTGTGATATTCAGCACTGATAGAATATTCACTAACCTCCAGATAATAAGATATCATGAATTTTCTATATAAGTATATTAATTGAAAATAAAAAAGAAAACAATGCCTTATTGTTTAGGTCAGTGGTTTGCACCACTATGAAATATTATAAACATAGCTGAATACAACATATGATGCATTTTTCATGGATTAATTTTAACTGTCTCCAAAATGCTGAAGAGATTTTTAAAAATAAGCAGGGCTTGAGACTAAAGTAAAAACTTTTAACATAAACACCTGTGAATGCTATGGTCCCGAGAGCTCAGTTTTGAGCTGCAGTAGGTTCAATAGATATAGATTACAGCCTTGTAACTCTCAATAGTGTGCTGCAAGTTTCAAGGATATATCCTTTTGAGAATGTAGCTATGCAATTTTGGAAGTGGCGCAATTTGTAGAATCTGCCATATTGCTTTAAATAGCACAGATACCAACTTTTTCACATTGGATTCTAGGAAGAGAAGCTATTACTGCCTGCCTTCTCTCAAACTGGAGGCAGAAGGCCCTGGGTGATTCTAAAGTTATCCTCAGTACGCTTGGCTTGTTGTAGACAAAATCTGCCATTTAAAACCTGTTTCTACTTCCTAAGGATTGGCAACTGCTTTACGTGTGCATGAGGGCACTAACCTAAACAACTGTTCTTAGGGAAATGCACAACAGAAATGTGGAGGTTGTTCAGGAAGCACTTGCTGATAGTACTGGTCAAGTTTGCCCCATTGACGCAAGGAAGGGATGATAGATTGAAAGAACCATGGGTGAAAAAGGATGCAGAACATCTAGTCAAGAGGAAGAAGGAAGTTTACTTACGGCTGAGGAGGCAAGGATCAGACTGGACTCTAAATGGTTGCAAGGTAGCCAGGAAGGAACTGAAGAATGGACTTAGGAGAGCTAGAAGGGGGCACGGAAAAACTTTAGCAGGTAGAATTAAGTAAAACCCTAAGGAATTCTACATTTATGTGAGGAACAAGAGGACAGCCAGAGTGAGGGTAGGGATGATCAGGGATAGTGGAGAGAACTTGTGCCTGGCGTTGGAGGAGGTGGGGAGGTCCTTAATAAATACTTTGCTTCAGTATTCACTACTGAGAGAGACCTGTCATTTGCGAGGACAGTGTGAAACAGGCTGATATGCTCCAACAGGCTGATGTTAAGAAGGAGGATATGCAGGAAAATTTGATAAACATGAGGAAACATAAGTGTCCTGGGCTAGATGGGATATATCTATAGTAATACAGGAAACGAGGGAAGAGATTGTTTTGGCAATGATCTTTGTGTCCTCATTGTCCACTGGAGTAGTACCAGATGATTGAAGGTGACAAATGTTATTCTCTTGTTCAACAAAGGGAATAGGGATAACCCTGGGAATTACAGATCAGTCAGTCTTATGTCAGTGGTGAGTAAATAATTGGAAAAGATATTAAGAGACAGGGTTTATGATATTTGGAAAAGGATAGTTTGATTCAAGATAGTCAGCATGGCTTTGTGAGGGCTAGGTCAGGCCTCACAAGCCTTATTGAATTCTTTGAGGATGTGACAAAGCACATTGATGCTAGTAGAGGAGTGGATGTGATGTATATGGATTTTAGCAAAGTGTTTGATAAGGTTCCCCATGGTAGGCTCATTCAGAAAGTAAAGATGCATGGGATACAGGGAAACTTGATTGTCTGGATACAAAATTGACTGGCCCATAGAGGACAGAGGTTGGGAATAGATGGAAAGTATTCAGCCTGGAGTTCAGTGACCAGTCGTATTATGCAAGGATCTGTTCTGGGACCTCTGCTCTTTGTGATTTATATGAATTATTTGGATGAGGAAGTGGAAGGGTGGGTTAGTACATTGCCAATGACACAAAGGTTGGTGAAGTGGTAGATGGTGTGGAGGGCTGCTGTAGATTGCAACAAGACATTGACAGGATGCAGAGTGGAGTTCAACCTGGAAAAGTGTGAAGTGATTCACTTTGGATGGTTGAATCTGAACACAGAGTGCAAAGTTAGAGGCAGGATTCCTGGCAGTGTGGAGGAACAGAAGGATGTTAGGGTCCATGTCCATAGATCGCTCAAAGTTACCACCCAAGTTGATAGGGTTGTTAAGAAAGCATATGGTGCATTGATTTTCATTAGCAGGGGGATTGGGCTTAAGAGCTGTGAAGTTATAAAACCCTGGTTAGACCACACTTGGAATATTGTGCTCAGTTCTGGTTGCCTCGTTACAGGAAAGATATGGAAGCTTTAGAGACTGTGCAGAGGAGATTTACCAGGGTGTTGCCTGGACTGGAGGACAGATCTTATGAAAAAAGGTTGAAGGAGCTATGGCTCTCTCATTGGAGTGAAGAAGGATGAGACCTGACTTAATAGAGGTGTACAAGATTATGAGAGGTATGGATAGAGTGGATAGCCAGAGACTTTTTCCAGAGCAGAAATGGCTATCATGAGGGGGCATAATTTTAAGATGATTGGAGGAAGGTTTAGGGGAGATGTCAGAGGTAGTTTCTTTACACAGAGTGGTGGGTGCGTGGAATGTACTGCCAGCAGTTAGTAGAGTTAGATACATTAGGGGCATTTAAGTGACTTTTGGTTAGGCACATGGAATAAAGTAAAATGAAAGGTATGTAGATTAATCTGATCTTAGAATAGGACAAAAGGTCAGCACAACATTGTGGCCCGAAGGGCCTGTACTGCGCAGTACTGTTCTATATTCTAACAAGTGTCTCAGCACTATCATTCTTCAGTCTAGCGTTAACATGCACTATTTAAGCTTGAGAATCAGAGAACCAGTGTATCATCCTGTACAGAAGATACCCTTTTGCCCATTGAGTCTGCACTGATGAAAACTATTCTAAATCTACACTAGACCTATTTTATAGAACTTGGACCATAGACATGAATGTCTATGGGTGGCATGGTGGCTCAGTGATTGGTACTGCTGCCTCACATGGGTTTGATTCCAGCCTCAGGTGACTATCTGTATGGAGTTTACACATTCTCCTTGTGTCTGTGTAGGTGTTCTCTGGGTTCCTCCCAAAGTCTAAAGATGTGCAGGTTATGTGAATTGGCAATGCTAAATTGCCCATAGTGTTCAGGGATGTGTAGGTTAAGTGCATTAGTCAGGGGAAATGTAGGGGAATGGGTCTGGGTGGGTTACACTTTCAGGGTTCGGTGTGGCCCTGTTGGGTCAATTTGGTGTGTTTCTGCACTGTAAGAATTCTATGGTATAAAATTTCAAGTATCCATCCATTTTTTTTTAAAAGGTTATGAGGTTTCATGCCTCAACTACCATCCTAAGCCATACGTTCAAATTTTCCACCACCTTCTGGTTGAATGATTTTCCATCAAATCTCCTGCCTTTCATCCTAAAATTATGCCCCTCACTTTGACCCTCCAACTCAGGGGAATAACTGCTTCATATCCACCTTCCTCTTACTCTCAATCGGATTCCTCCTCAGCCTTCTCTGTTCTACAGAAAACGGCAGGAGCTTATCCAGCCTCTCTACATAGTTAAAACGCTCCATCCCAGGCAATATCCTGGTAAAGCTCCTCTACACCTCTCCAGTGCAATCATATCATTCCGATGGTGCGGTGACCAGAACTGCACACAATATTCTAACTGTGGCCCAACCGAAATTCTGTACAACTCCAACATAACCTCTCTGTTCTTATAATCCACGCCTCGACTGATAAAGGGAGAAAGTGAGGACTGCAGATGCTGGAGATCAGAGCTGAAAATGTGTTGCTGGAAAAGCGCAGCAGGTCAGGCAGCATCCAAGGAGCAGGAAAATCGACGTTTCAGACATAAGCCCTTCTTCAGGAATGAGGAAGGTGTGCCAAGCAGGCTAAGATAAAAGGTAGGGAGGAGGGACTTGGGGGAGGGGCTTTGGGAATGCGATAGGTGAAAGGAGGTTAAGGTGAGGGTGATAGGCCGGAGAGGGGGTGGGGGCGGAGAGGTCGGGAAGA
>NC_057719.1:33231264-33252784 GCF_004010195.1 Chiloscyllium plagiosum
GCCTTCTTGACCTGCAATCTTCTTCCCGACCTCTCTGCCCCCACCCCCTCTCCGGCCTATCACCCTCACCTTAACCTCCTTCCACCTATTGCATTCCCAACGCCCCTCCCCCAAGTCCCTCCTCCCTACCTTTTATCTTAGCCTGCTTGGCACACCTTCCTCATTCCTGAAGGAGGGCTTATGCCCGAAACGTTGATTCTCCTGCTCCTTGGATGATGCCTGACCTGCTGCGCTTTTCCAGCAACACATTTTTCAGCTCAACTGATAAAGGCATGTGTCCCAGCTGCATTCTTAACTACCCCATTAATCTGTCCTGCCACATTCAGGAATCTGTGGACAAGCACCTCAAGATCCCTCAGTTTCTCTGAACTTCCTTGTGTCCTGCAGAACATAAATGAAAAAGGTACCTTTGGAGTATACTCCAATGAAGTCAACATAGTCAAGTGGAGAGGTGAGGGCTGATAAGATTAATAGAAAAAATATGAAGTTGGGAGGGATAAATAGCAGACCAAGATTTTTGAGATGTATATTTGGAAGCAATTAGCAGCCAAAATTTGACAAATAAATTGTACTAAATTATAACACCATATGGCAGATCAGATAACAAAAATTCAAAGATCCTTTGAATTGTAAACGGACTGTTTAACATTTGAAATGGCGACCTCCCTGATTTAACATCTATCAAAAAGATTGTTTTGCCAGTTTCCAGGCGGCACTCTATCCTATATGCTCCAGCAGACCTCCATGAGAGCATGGTCGTATTTTATCAATGTACACACTGATAGCCATTTATAAAATGTTTGTGATTGCTATTTAAATGCTGACTGAATGGCTGATAGAGATTAAATATTTCACAGATTACATTGATACAGCACTAATTATCACATCCCAAGATGCCTTACTTGGAGGTCAACAGACTTGGGGATTGAAGTTGCCATTATTTCTTAATTATGTAATATTTTTGCTAATTACAAAAGTTGTGGCCAATTATAACACTGCTACCTTTTCAATTTTCTATCTTCGACAATTCACATCTCAATACCTCGCTAGTCTACTATATCTTGCTAATACTGAACTCAGTAAAGAAAGAAAAACATCACACTGAAAGTCTTTATCCATTTTGACAAAGCTGTGACAGGTGACAGTCTTAACAGCCAAACATATCAAGAGTTTTTTCTTGTTACTGAGCATTATCTCAGCAACAAGCTTCATTTTTCAGCACAAGACCATTCTCATCTCATCAAAAAGCTCGTCACATTCAATAGATTTTTTCCACAAAAAAGCAAAACAGTAATTTACAAATGCACTTGCATTAACTATCCTTCCTGTCATAGTGTACAGTCTTATTTCATCATTTGATGACATTGGCAACACTGAAATATCCACAACAATCAATCCAATCAACAAATTGTCTATTCACCAACCTTTAAATGAAAAAAATAGTTACATAATAATGTAATGGCACATTTAACTACAATTTCAAACAAAATTAAACTAAATGCTTATAAACTCTGAGTTTACTGAATAATTTTGGGTTAATACAGGATAGTAATTATTTTCTTTAATGGATTATAAATCCTGGAAACAATGAAGGAGATAAAATAAATTAAGCAGGATCTTTATGTTCAGCACTATTTAAATTAACACAATTGTTTATTAATGGGTGTAGGATTAAGAGCTTTAAGACTCAATTTAACTTGTACAAAATAATTTTTAAAAATTCATCAATGGGATGAGGGTATCACTGGCTAGGCCAGCATTTATTGCCCATACCTAATTGACCAGAGGGCATTTAAAAGTCAACCGCATTGCTGTGGGTCTGGGGTCACATGTGGACCAGACCAGGTAACGATGATAGTTTCCTTCCTCAAAGGACATTAGTGACCCAGATCAGAAATACATTCATGATCAACATTAGACTGTTAATTCCAGATATTTATTGAATTCAATTTCCACCATCAGCCATAATAGGATTTGAACCCAGTCTCTGGGACTCTGGATTAATAGTCCAGTGATAATAACACTAGTCTTTTGCCTCCTAAAGTTTCCTAATCATACAGATGAAATATCATGGGATTGTGTGGCCAATATGAATTGGCAGTAAACAGAAATAGATGGATATTCCCCTCCAAGTCAGGTTGTGGGAGTCCAGAAATTTTCTGGGTCATCGTACCCAGTTCAGGGGAAAAGGCCTCAAATGGCAGAATCTTTATTCTGGAGAGGTGAGGGTGCCTAATGGATTTGGGCCTTGACCACCCTACTATAGATGGCCACAGAAACTGCCCTGTGCTGGGGCAGGATATTTAGAAGTTCTGCCTTGGTTCCCTGGGATTTGATCTCAATTTGTTTTTACATTTCGGGCCCTCTTGCCCTCAAATCTTGCCTTCAAGACCTCATTCACTTTTCATGGCATACATGTCAACATGTGGCCACTCATGTATCCATTCCCATGAATCCTGTAGTCATTATGCCTAAGTGGTGTTAATTCATGACACTTTTTGACCTCCCATTCTCAACCCCATGCCATTAAACCTCAATGCCAACTTATCCAGTATTCACAATATGTAGACCTCAGATGCCATGCTGTAATTGAATGAAATAAGAAAGAACTTATGATAAAAAAATTAAAGATAGCTAAACCTTTAATAATCTCTTTATGCTATTTGTCAAACTATGAACATACAACCCTCCCACTATGGTTATGATGCTTGTAGAAATCAATCAAGCAATATCATTCCTGTGATGATATTATTTATCATTATGCCAACAAACAGATACTGAAATCCTCAAAAATCTATTTCAATTCTGACAGATTTTCTTTCAGATTTTAAAGGGTTTGCCATTTAAATAACTTGGCGAAAGTGAGGACTGCAAATGCTGGAGATCAGAGGCGAGGGCGTGTTACTGGAAAAGCACAGCAGGTCAGGCAGCATCCAGAGGAGTGGGAGAATCGATGTTTTGGGCAAAAGCCCTTCATCAGGAATCATCGCCCTCCTGATGAAGGGTTTTTGCCTGAAATGTTGATTCGCCTGCTCATTGGATACTGCCTGACCTGCTATGTTTTTTTAGCAGCACACTCTTGACAATTAAGTAACTTGTCTGCTTAAGGGTTTTCCTATATCTCACTGACTGCTTTTTCATTTTTAAAGATCCAATAAGTTAAACATTTGACAGCTTTCAGACATGGGCAGGTAGTTTTTGTTTTAAAAGATTGACAATTTAAGTAACTTCATAATCTGACATTTCTAAAAACCTTATTTGTTTAAGACTTCTCTAAAGTTTTACCACTCATACACTATGGATGGAATCCCATAGCAGCCTGAGCATCATGGGCTACGTTGTTAATAGTGGAAAAATCTGATAAGAAGTCCAGCAAAGCTTATCAGCATTCGGGGCATCTTGCTCCATCCTTTAGTTGTGTTTTTGGTTGCACTAAAAGGAAAACGGAAATATTCTATTTTCTGGTTTATTGATCATATTGGTGAGAAAGTTAGCATTTAGTCTTTTGTTGCAGTAAACATCTTGTCAAGTCACTTCACCTGATCAATGAGCAGCACTCCGAAAGCTTGTGATTCCAAATAAACCTCTTGGAGTATAACCTGGTGTTATGTGACTTCTGAAATAGTTAGGTACAGAGTGGATGAGTTAGATGCCTCTTTGTCTCCACAGGAACTCATCAACAAAACAACCAACCAATCTTCCACTGAAGTGGAGAATTGGAGTTCCACACTTGAGTGGATGGGGAGATATCGAGCATCAATTCTTCAGTTGCTATGGCAGTCATGAGAGTGATACTACTTTGAGTGATTTTTGGAAACTCCTAGCAGGAGAGAAGACTGGGAAGCTAAAGAAAAACACAGAAATAAAACAGTTTGTACATACAGATAGTACCATCAGAGTTAATATGAGCCCTTTCACAGCACAAGAATGTTGTAAAAATATTCTGTAAAAAAAGATTTTCCGCTTGACACAAGAGATATTAAAAAAGGACGAGGAGAAAAAGAAAAAAGCCCATAACAAAAGTACAAACTGCTTTGTAAAAGTAATAATGTAAGTATTTTCATCTCATTTTGTTGTAGGAAGGTAAAGGTAATTTATTTTTTGTTTCGCTTCTGATACAATTTGTGGAAATTTCTTCATATGGGAATGAACTACTTAAAATAAAATGTCTGCATTATGTTTTCAATGTGGTCACCACCTTTCATTTTATTCACCCTCTCTTGCTTTGCTTTTTGATTTTAGAACTATTAAGTTTTAATTAATGTCTTTCCTACAAGGGTGTGCTGTTTTAGGTTTGATCATTGTTTACACATTCTATCCATATATATGCATATTATTTATCAGATCCTTGAGCCATGATTTTAGTTTTGAAATGCATTTGAATTGTATATTCTTTGAGCTTATCATGTATAGATAAGCACTTTGAATTCATCATCTACTTCAAGTGTAAATGGCTCAGATTTTGTGATGGACAATGGGGAGGCTACCAGTGAGGTGTCATCATTCATCTTCAGTAGTTCTTTAAAACTGACCATAACCAAGGATTGGGTTTAGGCATGCACAAATTAACACAGAAGTATTTTGAAGATATGTTCTGTCACTCAGAGGTCTGCCACAGATTATACTGTAAACCTTGCGCAGAGACAGAAAACATTTAAATCAGCAAGAATTTTCAACTTTCTCACTCCCCTGTCACTGTTAGAAACTCTACCAAAGAGTATACCTTGTTCAGTCAGGTATAATTGAAATTTTAACTGCACTATGAACAGAACTGGCCCTGAGAAATTGTTTACATATTTGGATGCAGGTTTGCTTGCTGAGCTGGGAGGTTCATTTTCAGACTTTTCGTCACCCTACTATCTAACATCTTCAGTGGGACTCAGGCAAAGCAGTGTACATGATTCCTGCTTTCTATTTATATGTTTGGGTTTCTTTGGGTTGGTGATGTTAATTTCTGTGGTGATGTCATTTCCTGTTCTTTTTCAGTGAGCAAACCTACATCCAGGACCTCAACCTAGCTACAAATCTTCTCAAAACCCATTGGTTACATATTATTTGTCCTCTGTTAAGTAATACATTTTTAAAACTCAATCTTCTAATAATTTAATATTGACAGAATAGCTTACTTTCTAGCTTCATCTCACGTCTATGTTCCAATCTTTAACTTACGCTGTCAAATGATTTTGGAAATGATTTTGTTTTATTGATTTTAATTTCCTGCTTGAATGTCTGTGAAAATTCTTTAATCTGATTGGTTGCTTGGACAGCATGATGACATCAGCCTGCTCTGGACTGGATTTCTCTGGGAAAGAAGGCTGCCAGCAGCTGTAATATCATTGCACATTGATGGAGGTAGGTGTCTCAGCAGAGCCATTTCAACGAGACCTTTTTTCCCCAAGATTAAAGTAAAAGCCCATGCTTTGCTAATGACTGTGAAGTCTAAATTATTATTTGGGTGTTGCATTTAGGAAAGTGTCAATGTGATTATTCATGTGCATTCAAAATGGGGAAACCGTTAAAGACTCGTTAAAGATATCAGAGTAGATTTTATTTGGCTAAATTATACTTACATATCTGTGAATCACAGTGAAGTAAGGCTTATTTGAAAATTTCAATGTGCTTTGTTTTAATTGGAATGAAACTGAAGTTGTGATTGCTTCATGCAGTTTTTTTTAGCTAGAAATGTGTGGTCTCACCTCAAACTAATTTAAGTGTTCACAAGACACTGTTCTCTTAATTTGGTTTCTTTAGGTTTGAGATCCCAAGTTCCTGAGGTTCCAATAAGTAAAACATAATCAGAAATTGCAAATTGTGTTCAGAGTTAAAGATATTCAAATATTCTGTTATAAAATAAGGAGGAAACGTAAATATTCTTTTTCACTACTACTGTCACAAGTTGAAAATACTCTATAATTTTCAGCAGAATACAATGTTTTGCAGCTCATAAACTATGAGAATCCTTTCCCCTTTAGATCATATTGTGCGAGAATGTGGAAATTAACCTTTTTGTTAAATTCAATATGTATGTAGTAATTTGTAAAACCATCTTAAGTAAAGGAAGAAGATTACACAAATTGCTCCTTTGATTAATTTATCTGGTGATTATTGTGTTTACTTAATAAGATATTGGTTTGAATAATGTGGAATTATCGAGCTTGATTAAACTACTAAATTGTGGAAATCTTAATTTTTTTTCATATTTTTGAAATGGTGCTAAGGAGTCAGTATCAACTGTGATTATCTTAGTGGTACTGGAGGTATGACCTGAAAAAAAAATTGAGGATTGCTGTGTAGTCGCATAATATCACGAAGATATTTTGTAGTTGAAAAGCACCACGTTGTCATCTTGCAGAATGTTTAAAATGCTATAGTGCTGATGATAATCTGCATGTTTATAAACCTGGAAATGAGCTAACCATTTCTACTGATGATCATTTTTATTTAATTCACCAAGTAACAAAGTCTGCATTTTTGAATATAAATTTATGTATTGGCCATCATTTGTTACTGAAACTGTAACTGTTTGATAAATGAGAAGAGCTGTTTCACAAAGCGAAGATTTACCTCCAGCAATAAGTTGTTTGGTTGAGGCAATTGTTAAAGAACATGACAAGAATGTTTACTAGCCCTGTCTCAATTACTAATATGATAATTGTGATCTACTAAGGTTCGTGTGCTTGAAATTCAGGGCTACAATGAGACGTCATTGTTGGATAGTCTGGGATGCATATACTGATATTATCCAGATCAAGAACAGCAAAAACTAGGGGAATGTGGAAATGGAATTCTAATAGAACCTGAACAATGGAATGTCCTATGCAACCTGTGGAATCAGCAGACAATGAGTTAAAATAGTTTTCTGCTCAGCATGGACTGTAAACTATGTATTATGTAAGGGAGCTTAAGGCAACAATATCTCCACACATAAAGAAGAATGATGGAATGTATAAAATTCTCTCAACCATGTCCGTGAGGTCTGGAATATGTCAGCTTCACTGCTGGTGTTTATGAGGAATGGCATGGAATTCAAAACGACAATTTAACAATGGCAATATGATGATTGGAAGAGAATAAGGAGGAACCAAAAGTCAAGGCTTTTTTTTTTCTGCTGTCATTTGTATGTATCTTTCCTTCTTTACAACCTATTCATAAAGTGTATAGAATTTCTTTTATTCATTCACAAGATGTGAGTATCACTGGCTCGACCAGTGTTTATTGTCCATCCCTCATGGCCATTGGCCACCCCAAGCCATCAAAGTGGATCATGTCATGATCAGAGATGAAAATAGTATGGGCTGAATCTTACCAGGAAGCAGTTATGTGTAATGCTTCACAGGTTTCATGGAGGGTTTCTGTTTGTGAGCCCTAGTGAGTTTTCTCATGTTGTCATCCCAAAGTCACCCCATAAGGTATGCATACTATTGCACCCCTCTGATGGCATTCCCCTATCTGCTGGAAGTGTATGTAGTATCCACTGTCCTGGAGCTTTTCTCATGTTCCTGGTGCTGGTATAATCTATAAAGCTCAACAATGCATTCAGTCAAGCACCTGCAATCCACAGATGACCTGCACAATTCGTTTTATTTCCTCCGGACATGTCTGAGAGATGGTAATTATCATCCATTTTGCTGACGTTAACTTGGAGTTCTTGCTGGCCAAGGGTGCATACCATCATTTCCCTGTAATGCTGGTGACTGATGAAGATCCAGAAGACCAAGTACCAGACTGGAGTTTCCTGGTTACTGCTCTGACATTCATGTTGGGAACCGTCGCTGCCCAGTTTCTATGGAGGGGGTGGAAGAATAGGAGACTGTTCATCAGTGAGTCAAGATGATGGAATATAAGGATGCTGAATCCTCTTGTGGCTCACAAGTGAGAATTGTGTCTCCTCTCACTGGTCAACACTCAGTTGGAAAATGGGATATTTTGCTCTCAATGATCGGAAGCTCCTTGCTGCTGATCTCATGTGACTTTCCCAACTTTCTTACCAATGCCAACTTAATTTAAGGGTTCAAAAGATTCCACCCTATATTTGTTTGAGTGAGCAATGTGGGAGTACTGAGCAGGCTACTCACAAATTATTCCTCTTCAAGAGAATACACACATGTGTGGCTATTCACACTAACTCAAAATTACTACGTTCACATGAAGACGATCTATAAAAGAAGATAGTTAAAGGAGGTATTGCTGTCCAATCTGGGTGTCTCAATAAAATTTCATCTTACATTATTAAAAAAAGTGTATTTATACTCTACAGCATAAGGTCCATAAGACAAATTTAAATAAGAAAGCAATCCAAAATGCATATAATCAATATAACCAGTAAGCACTTCAACATAACTTTTCTAAACAATCATCAAGTATTTAAAACTTGGTTAGTCACAGATGGTGGACTGGACACTCTAACAAAAAAAATGTTTTTTAATGATAAACCTATTTTTGGGTATTTTAACAATGTTGCATTACCACTCAATGATAATAATTTTTTTTTAAAAAATGTAATATATTAAAGAAATACATTATAAAATACCATCTAAATGTCCTGCTACATGGCAGATTTTCCATGTTGCAATGTAAAACTATTGTGAATGGAAGCTAAACAAAGAAGAATCACTTCTCAAACTACTATACTGTCAGATTGCTCTTGAAATCGAATTGCTTGGTCATAA
Organism: Chiloscyllium plagiosum; assembly: GCF_004010195.1. Classification (NCBI taxonomy): domain Eukaryota; kingdom Metazoa; phylum Chordata; class Chondrichthyes; order Orectolobiformes; family Hemiscylliidae; genus Chiloscyllium; species Chiloscyllium plagiosum. The sequence continues at coordinate 33,239,934 of NC_057719.1, forward strand.
TTTTGAAACATTAATTTTCAAAATATGATATTGGAATAAAGCTGACAGATATTGTCCATTCAGTTTTCCTCATAAAATGCTTGTGCTCTTTCTTCTTCAACTATGGCGGATTGTACAACTCATATCCTACATTCAATTTGTAAATAGCAAATCCAAACTAATCTTCAGTCTGCTTTTCAATTTCTCAAACATTTTACAATTTGGCATTCCCATGTCCCGTTGTAAGCTCTTTGACAGTCAAACCCTGTGTTTCTCTTCCCTGGATTCTTAAATATTTCATGCCAACCTATGCCCCTAACCCACCCAAAAGGGCAAATATCAATCTGTGTCCTTCTGCTAACACCCCTTGCTGTGCTTTATAATCTATATGACAATTTAGTGCTAACTGAAATCTACTAATGCTTCCCATCCACCATTTTTATTCTTAAATCTTCCATGCTAACTTTTCAACCATTGACTTTGAGCAGATAGGATGCATGCAGAGATGACAAAGTTCTTAAGTTACTATTTGAAAACCACTTTCATTGATATGAGCAAATGAATGATATTTAATATCTTTTAATTCATTATAAAAAAACACTCCACAGTCCCACTCGAAGCATCAAACTATGAATTGACAGTCATCCCACTGTGACAATGATAGATTGTGCAATTGGCTACAATGCATTAGTCCTATAATGATAACCCTCAGGATACCTGACAACAGTGTTCTGGGTTCATATCCAAAAGGATATCTGACCTGTCCAAAAATAACCCCTTCCTTACCAAAGGGCTCCTGCAAGTTTAGATTCTCTCCTGTTGGGTCTAAAATATACAAGTCATGCTTTGTAATTCCCACCTGTGGAACTCAGACTTTAATAAGTGGAGGTGTACCAATGAACCATGAATGCACAAACCACAATCTTCTGTCCACCAATGCCACCCCCACCCCTCCCTCCCCTCCCCTGCCAAAAGTGAAAGGGAACATGTTCAGCTGTGGCGCAACTGGATTTGAGCCTCTGGTGCTATTGTAGCTTAGTCAGGACCTCCTTTCTGCAAGAAAAAAATCAGGATATGGCCTTCAGTCCTGGGTAACTTCCAGCTTCACCAATCAAATGTTAAACTGGCGAAGCTGATTGCTGCTCATCAAAAGATCCATTATAAAATTGCAAATCAAGAATTATATCTCAATGTTTGTGAACTCTGGGGAAGTTGTGTTGTCATAGGGCATACAGCTAGTCTTTCATTAGAGAGAGACAACTGGTGGTGATTTAACCATTCTGGTAACCTCAGCTGATGCAGGATTTGAACCCACACTGTTAACATCACAATCTTTGCAAACTAACAATCCAGCCAGCTGAGATAATCCAACCCCCAGATAAGATGGACGACTGTATTTTTGATTAACCAAGTCATAGAGTCATAGAGATGTGCAGCAGGGAAACAGACCCTTCGGTCCAACCTGTCCACGCCGACCAGATATCCCAACCCAATCTAGCCCCACCTGCCAGCACCCGGCCCATATCCCTCCAAACCCTTCCTATTCATATACCCATCCAAATGCCTCTTAAATGTTGCAATTGTACCAACCCCCACCACATATGGAATGTATAAATATCATTGTATCATTAGATATGTGCTATGAATAGAAGACTCACAAGTTAAGGAATTATTTGTTTTCACAAGTTAATCAATTTCTGGAAACACTGGAGATAAAAAAAAACTGTTTAAAATCAAGCGTCTGACTCACCATGGAAAACAATATGGACAAGATTGCTGGAGACTGGTGTAGGAACTTCCACCAACAAAGAAATTAATATAGAAAAATCTTAAAATTGAATTTTTTTTACTCTTCCATGGACTTATCCTGAAATCTGAAATGGAATTACAATACATTGTCCGACATTTCGAATCTACTAATAGTTTCAGAACATTCTTTATAGATATTTTAGTTTTCGATCATGATAATGCAGAGAGTAAACACTTTCACTCTTTCAATGAACAGAGAGCAAAATCCGTTGGTTGTTTAAAGATTTCAATCATTGATAACTGGTAGAAAATAATGCAGATTTTCAAGTACACAATGCCAAAGCTTAGAATCTCTGCAATAAGAACACTGGAAATGGCTCCATCCATTAATATTCATTGGCCCATTAACTATGTGCTGAATTCCTTCTTTTGGTGGTGATCTATTCTGAGATATCAAAGCCCAAATATCTTACATTGCTATGGCTAAGGTCGAGACCAATGCTTCATCATCCAGAGGACCAACATCAATCTGAAAGTTTAACTTTCATTCTCTCCATAGATGATGCCCAACCTATTGAGTATTTTCACGATTTTATGTCTATTTTTACTTGAACCAACATCTGCAAATATATTAAATCCACCCTCCCAGTTGGATTTATTCAGCATGCTGGTACACTGGTGGACAATATGATCTGGGCAAAGTCCTCACAATGACAGCCTAAATTTTGATACCCTTCCATCCTACTCAATAAGCCGAATTTTCCATCCAAGGACAGAAACAAATTTCTGTGCGCAAATGACCACTTTTTTTTTCCCTGGAAGAAAATCTGATTTTTTTTTCTACATTCCTGATGGCAACCATATAACTATTATCAATAGTTTTAAAAGCCCATCCAATTCAATAATATTCTTCAGGAAATTAAATCTGCCATCCTTACTTTGGTCTGGCCTATGTGTGACTCCACACCCACAGCAATAAATACTGGCCTAAACAGTAATGCCAATATCTCATGAATGGATAAGAATCTACTTCTTGATGCATTCTCTCTCCTTCTCATCTGCACTGTGATCAGGGTTATCCACTGGACATAACAGACAAGATGTCATTACAAGGGCAATATATAGTTATATACGTGAGAAGAAACCTTCCTTTGTTTTCAACACACTCTAATGTGCATACCTTTGGTGTTTACAAACTGCACACCAGACCCACACATGACCATTCCTCCAAGCCACTCACCATCCTGCCTTGGGAAAATGAAATCACCATTCCTTCAATGTCACTGAATAAAAGTCCTGAAACCCCCTTCCTCAGGGCATTGTGGACCAACCTACAGCACATGAACTGCAGCGTTTTAACAAGGCAGCTTACCACTACTTATTCTAGGGCAAGTAGAGATGGACAGTAAATGCTGGCCCAGCCAGAAATACCCACATCCTGTGAATGATTTTAAATAAAATGACACCCGCTTTTGTGTTTTTGCCTTGAGTCATATTCTCAATGCATTTTGTGAGCTATGCTGGAGTGTATGAGGAGTGTGGGTTCAGCAGAGTTCCCAACTCCCAGCAAGGACTAAAAAAAACCCAGAACCTGAATCCCACTCATCCCCAAAAGGACTGGGAAACTCTGGGAAACTATCCACTGATTGGGCTGAGGTATTAAAATGATTATAGTCTCTTCAGTCAACTTTCTAAGCTGGTTAGTTAAACATGATGTTCCCTCCATAAATCCATGTTGACTCTTCCTAATCAACTCACCTTTTTCCATGTGACTACTAACTTCATCCCAAGTAATCGTATCCAGAAACTTTCCCCATCACCAAAGTTAAACTGATTGGTCTGTAATTGCTAGGCTTATCTTTGCAAGCTCTCTTGAACAAAATTGTAATGCTGACAAATTCCAGTCTTCTGGCATCTCCCATGAATCAAGGAAACCCTCTTAGATGCACTTAATAAATTTTGCCCTATTTAAGCCTCATACTCTTCGGAAGTCCCATTTCTTATTGAGGAGGTTAAAGTCACCCGTATGTCAACCATGTTGTTATTCCATCTTACCATAATCTGCCGACACATTTGTTCCTCAACATCTCAGTGGCTTTTGGGGGGCTTATAGTATAATCCTATCAGAGTGATTTGACCCATCTTATTTTTGAACTCTTCCTATCTTGCCTCAGTGGATGATCTTTTCAGTATGTGCTTTCTGAGTGCAGATGTGATATTTTCCCTGATCAGTTATGCAACTCCTCCATCTCCTTTACCTTGCTCTCTATCTGGTCAAAAACAAAAAGCCTGGAAAGTTGACCAGCCAGGCCTGTCCTCTCAACCAAGTCTCTGTCTTGGCCACAACATCACAGTCCCATGTACTGATCCAAGTTCTCAACTCATCTTCCTTACCTATAATACTCCTTGCACTGAAATAAACACATTTTAGCTCATTATTACTATTGTGTTTATTTACCTGTCTCTGCCTGTACTTCCTTTTTGACTGACTGGGCTTAAAATCTACCTTCCCCTGAATCCCTCCACTTGCTAACCTGCTACTCTGGTTTCCAGCCCCCTGCCACCCTAGTTTAAATGCCAATAATAGGGGTGGAACAGTGGCTCAATGGTTCGCACTATTGCCTCACAGTGCTAGGGACCCAGGTTTGATTCCACCCTCAGGCAACTCTCTGTGTGGAGTTTGCACATTTTTCCAGTGTCTGTGTAGGTTTCCTCCGGTTGCTTTGGTTTCTTCCTACAGTCTAAAGGTGTCCAGATTGAGTGGATTGGCCATGCTAAATTGTCCATAGCTTCCAGGTATGTGTAGAATAGGTGGATTAACTATGGAATAGGCAGAGTTACAGTGATACAATTGGAGCTGGGTCTGGTTGAGATTCTCTTTGGAAGGTTGGTATGGACTTGATGGGCCAAATGGCCTACTTCCACACTGTAGGGATTCTATGAATAATGAAAAAGAGAAGCTTTGCCATTGAACTTGTTTCTACAGAAGTGGATCAGATTGAATCATATCAAGGCATATACTCTAAATTACAGCCATGACCTTTCTCCTCACTTTATTCTGCAGAATTGAAGTTACACATGTCAGCAGCTGATGACTTAGGTGTGAATCCTGTGAAACAGACACTGAATGCTTTCTATATCCAGTGCAATCAAGCATCTCAATTACATTGCCCAGGTACTTTGTAGCCAACATTGCAGGTCAACGTTTATAGTTATAGAGTCATACAGCATGGAAACAGACCGTTCAGTCCAACTCGTTCATGCCAACCAAGCTTCCAAAATTAAATTAGTTCCATTTGGCCCATATTCTACTAAATCATTCCTATTCATGTACTTATCCAAATGTCTTTTAAATATCGTAACTGTACCTTCATCTACCACTTGCTCTGATTCCCATATTATCTAATTTCACTAATCGGTCTACCATGAAGAACTTTGTCATATTAAAGTCCATGTAAAACAATGTCTATTACTCTGTCCTCATCAACCTTTTTGGTTACATCCTCAAAAAACTCAGTCATGTTTGTGAGACACAATGTTCCCACATACAAAGCCACGGTAACTACCCCTAATCAGTCCTTGCATCTGCTAATGCATGTAAATCCTATATCTCAGAATCTACTCCAACAACTTACCCACCATTGAATTTTAGACTTCATCGGTCTTCCAGGCTCCTTCTTACAATGTTTCTTACATAAAGCACAACATTAGCTACAATATTAGTTTTCTGGACCTCACCTGTGGTTATAGATGATACAAATATCTCTGCTACGGGCCCCACAATTTCTTCCTTAACTTCTCACAACATCCTGGGAAACATTTGATCACATCTTAGAGATTTATCCATCTTTAAGATCTCTAGAACCTCCTATTCTGTAACGTTAAATGTTTTCAAGATGTTAATATTTATTTCCTCAAATTTCCCATCCTCTATGTTTTCGTCCACAGTAAAAACTGATGTGAAATGTTCATTTAGTATCTCTGCCATGAGCTCTGGCTTCATGCATGAATAACCTCATTGATCTTTAAGGGGGCCTATTCTTTGCCTGGTTGCTCTTTTGTTCTTAAAGTTCATGTAGAACCTTTTTGGATTATCCTTATCCTCATCTGTGAGGATAAGGATATCCCCTTCTCACCCTCCTGTTTCTTGTATCCTTCAAGAGATTCATTTGATCCAGTTGTCCATACCTAATATATGACTCCTTATTTTTGACCAGAACCTCAATATCTTACTTCATCCATTGTTACCTAATCTTACCAGCTTTACCATTCACTCTAATAGGATCATAATGCCTCTGAACTCTTGATATCTCACTTTTGAAAGCCTCCCACATGCCAGTCATCCCTTTACCTGTGAACAGTCTACTCCAATCCACTTTTGAAAGTTCCTGTCTCATACCGTCAAATTTGCCTTACTCCAGTTAAGAATTTTAATTGTTATATAAGGCCTATTCTTTTCCATAACTGTTTTAAAACTAATAGAATTATGATCACTGATCCCAAAGTGTTCCCCAACGAACACCTCAGTCACTTTTCCTGTCTTATTTTCCAGGAGAAGGTCAAACTTTGCTCCATTCCTACTAGGTACATTGACATAGAGTCATATAGTCATAGAGATGTACAGCATGGAAACAGACCCTTCGGTCCAACCTGTCCATGCCGACCAGATATCCCAACCCCAATCTAGTCCCACCTGCCAGCACCCGGCCCATATCCCTTCAAACTCTTCCTATTCATATACCCATCCAAATGCTTTGTAAATGTTGCAATTGTACCAGCCTCCACCACTTACTCTGCTCCCTATAGCTCAAATCCTCCAACCCTGGCAACATCCTTGTAAATCTTTTCTGAACCCTTTCAAGTTTCACAACATATTTCCAACAGGAAGGAGACCAGAATTGCATGCAATATTCCAACAGTGGCCTAACCAGTACCCTGTACAGCCGCAACATGACCTCCCAACTCCTGTACTCAATACTCTGACCAATAAAAGAAAGCATACCAAACGCCTTCTTCACTATCCTAGCTACGTGTGACTCCACTTTCAAGGAACTATGAACCTGCACTCTTTGTTCAGCCACATTCCCTCGGACCTTACCATTAAGTGTATAAGTCCTGCTAAGATTTGCTTTCCCAAAATGCAGCACCTTGCATTTATTTGAATTAAAATACATCTGCCACTTCTCAGCCCATTGGCCCATCTGATCAAGATCCTGTTGTAATCTGAGGTAACCCTCTTTGCTGTCCACTACACCTCCAATTTTGGTGTCATCTGCAAACTTACTAACTGTACCTCATCCAAATCATTTATGCAAATGACAAAAAGTAGAGGACCCAGCACCGATCCTTGTGGCACTCCACTGGTCACAGGCCTCCAGTCTGAAAAACAACCCTCCACCACCACCCTTAATTAATTAATTAAATTTGATTTATTATATCTACATTCTCAAAAATTGTCTGATGATCAAGACTATAAAGATGATGGCTATTAAAACCTTAAAAAAATTAGTTTTATTTCATAATATATTCATATAATATGCTCACTATAAATACAGTTTACATTTCCTTTTCATTAATTAACTGGTAAATAAGAACATAAGAACTAGGAGCAGGAGTAGGCCATCTGGCCTTTCAAGCCTGCTTTGCTATTCAATAAGATCATGTCTGATCTTTTTGTGGCCTCAGCTCCAACTTACCCGTCTTCTCGCCATAACCTTAATTCCTTCACTATTCAAAACATTATCTATCTTAGCTTAAAAAACATTCAATAAGGAAGACTCAACCACGTCACTGGGTAGGGAATGCCACAGATTCACTACCCTCTGTGTGAAGAAGTTCCTTCTCAATTCAGTCTTAAATCTGGTCCCCCTAATTTTGAGGATATGCCCTCTTGTCCTAGTTCCACCCACCAGTGGAGACATCCTCTCTACTTTTATTTTATCTATTCTCTTCATAACATCATATGCTTCTATAAGATGCCGCCCTCATTCTTCTAAATTCCAATGAATATAATCCCAGTCTACTCAGTCTCTCCACATAAGCCAAACCCCTCATCTTCAGAGTCAACTTAATGAACCTCTTCTGCACTCCCTCTCATGCCAGTATATCCTTTCTCAAGTAAGGAGACCAAAACTGTACCCAGTACTCCAGGTGTGGCCTCACTAGCACCCTATACGGGTGCAACATAACCTCGCTGCTTTTAAACTCAATTCCATTAGCAATGAAGGACAAAATTCCATTTGCTTCCTAATTAGTTGTTGTATCTCCATACCATCCTTCTGTGATTCATGCACAAGGACACCCAGGTCTCCCTACACAGCAGCATGCTGCAATTTCTTACTATTCAAGTAATAGTCCTTTTTACTGTCATTCCTACTGAAATGGATGACTTCACATTTATTAACATTGTACTCCATCTGCCAGACCTTTGCCCGCTCAATTAAACTCTGTCCCTTTGCAAAGTTTCACAGTCCTCTGCACACTTTGCTCTACCACTCATCTTAGTGTCATCAGCAAACTCCCCAACTCCAAATCATCTACGTAAATTGTGAATAATTGCGGTCCCTGAGGCACACCACTAGTCACTGATTGCCAACCAGAACAGCACTCACCTATTCCCACTCTTGGTTTCCTGTTAGTTAACCAATCCTCTATCCATGCTAATACATTGCCCATAACACCTTGCATCTTTATCTTATGCAGCAGCCTTTTGTGCGGCACCTTGTCAAAAGCCTTTTGGAAATCTAGATGCACCACATCTACTGGGACTCCATTGCATCCCTTGTGCGTAATGTCATCATAGACTTCCAAAAGATTAGATTAATGCATTAAGTAACTTTGATTTACATTTAAACAAAACCTTATTTGTTGCATTTTCTGATTTACAGTAAAATTCTAGACAGAATTATAAATTAAGGTACCTTTTCCCAATGATCATATAGAGCTGTACATCGTTTGTAAAACAATGAAAAGCATAATTTCTTAGTAAAGTCATTATTGAAGAGAATTTATTAGATCAACATTATTTTGAAACCTAATTATTGAGATATTACCCTGCTCATTAATACTCCATACTATTAGAATTGCATTTTGAGGCCTTTACCATGTAGCAATAGTGTCTGTATCTCTGATTCAGGAGGCCTGGATTCAAGTCCCACCTGCTCCACAGATGTGTCATACCACCTCTGAACAGTTTGATCAGAAAATACATTAGAACAGTATTTTGTGCTGTTTCAAACAATTTCATTTCTGAAGGTTATGACCAATGTATTAATTTGTCGATAGATTAGCATATTATACTGTTGTTCTTTTAGCTCTATTAATAAGTGACATTTCTGTTGAACTTGAAGCATTTTACATTCTGTTTGCACTAGGATTCTGAAATTAGAGGTCTCATTTTCAGTAACACAGGTTTATAAAATTATACTTGAGGATTCACTATCGGGTAAAAGTCCAATTTCAGGAATCTGATGTTGGATTCTTGACATCAAAGCAAATTTTGCAGTTATGCTGAAACATAGTAATGGTAATACATCAGCTCAGATTATCTAGCTATTTTAAAATTAATAAGTTATCACTGGCATTAAAATAATACCTATTAAAGCTATAGCATGTCACAATTATGCTAATAACCCTAAATGTCAGATAATCAATACTATCCATTTAGACCATGTGATTTACTCCTACAGGGTTCAACCTGAATTTCTAGTTAAATACATGGTTAAAGCTAAAATGATTAATATGCTTTCAGATAGTCTCATGATGTTCAAATTGCTTGGGTCACTTTCCAAACCTTTGTCATATTATCTTTAATATTTCAAAGATGCATATGAATGAAGCTAATAACTGATGATTTTCTTGCATCAAATCATTCCTATTGTTAACATTTTCAGTTTAGACAAACTAGGAATCTGCTGATAGTTAAAATGACAAATGTTTTCTCTTGAGGATCACCTTTTCCATCCTTTGAAACTATTTCCATAAAAGATTGCCATTAACGGGAGAACTCAATGTTTGCTTTGTTCCAAGTTAATTTGGTGCTCAGGCACATGAAATATGTAAAGACATTTATTTCTGTATCGAACAGATCGCTGGCATATTCCTGACCAGTTTGTTCCAACACAAGGCAGCTGTTCTTGTGGCTCCAGCTTGAGAGCAACAGTCCAAGGAGCCTAGGTTATCCCCACTCACCACAGACATTTTGAAACATGCCTTTATTAATTTTCAGTTGTTGCTGGACCCCTTCAGACCAGAGGATTTCAGAGAGTTGAAGCCAAAATCAAAGTAAGTGGTGTTTCAGAGGGTTGCATGTGTCAAGTGGTCAATACTATTAATTCTGTTTATTGGTAATTCAATGATTGAGGTGGTGCAAGAGGGAGCATGCAATATGACTTCTAACTCTTACAAGTTGAGATACACTTTAGTTGCTGTTGTCAGCATTGGAATTAAATAGATTAAATGTCAGGCAGAGTTATAGAGTCTTGCGGCATGGAAACAGACCATTCAGTCCAACTTGTGCATGCTAAGTTTTCCAAACTAAACTAAACATTTGCCAGCATTTGGCCCATATTTCTCGAAACCTTTCCTATTCTTGCATTTATCCAGATGTCTTTTAAATGTCGTAACTGTACCTGCATCTACTACTTCCTCTGGCAGTTCATTCCACATACAAACAACTCTATATGAAAAGGTTGCCCATTAGGTTCCTTTCAAATCTTTCTGTTCCTACCTTAAAAAAATGCCCTCTAGCTTTGAATTCCTCTACTCTGGGGAAAAAGACCCTTCCTAGTTACCTTATCTATGTCCCTCATGATTTTATAAAGCTCTATCAGGTCTCCCCCAATCCTCCTATGCTCCAGTGAAAATAATCCCAGTTTGTCCAGTCTCTCATTATAACTCAAACCCTCCAGTCCCACTAACATTCTGGGGGTAAATCTTTCTTGCAACCACTCTAGTTTAATAATATTCTACCTATAGAAGAGTGACCAGAACTGTACACTGTACTCCAAAAGTGGCTTTACCAACATCCTGTACAACCACAACATGATCTCCCAACTCCTGTACTCAATGGTCTGAGCATTGAAGGCAAATGTGCCAAATGCCAGCTTGACCATCTCGTCTGAGATACTGTGTGAAGTGCTCTTTACCTTTCTTTAGAAGTATCAGGAGATGAGGTGATCAGATAGAGAGAATTTTTATTCCTTTAAAAGAGCATGGTGCATCATGGAAATTTTCCCAGCATCAGAAATGGTAGGACATTGTTGTAAAGTCGTACGAGTTGCAATAATCCCATCAGACTTCTTAAGGTAAGACCTTGGTCATACCTTTCATAATGTCATTCACCATGTATCATTCGTAGCTCTCTCCATTTTTAGTCTCACTTTCCCTGCTTCCCCTCACTCTCCTCAAACAGAGTCATCCACTGCAAACGGTTGAACATTACCCCCACTATTGTCTTCATGATAATGCTTCGCATTTCACCAGACATTTGTCATCTTTCAGGCACCAACAACATGCAATCCTCAATATTGATACATTCACAACCACACAGTAAGGTACACATAACTTGTTCACTTCTCACACTCTCTTCTTACCATCATCTGTTTATAAAACACACTGCATGTCAAAGCCACAAGTTTTCTAATTACCACTCGACTGTCTATGTTTATTAATTACTAACCCTAGTAGCTGACTTCCTTTCCAGTTGTCCATATAAGTCTTAGGCTCAACAGAACTTGGATAGGAGGAGGCCAGGTCTGCGAAGAATAAACTATCATCAACTCAGGAAAGTGCCAGCCCACATAATTTAGATGCTCAGTTAAACAGCATCTACACTAGGAAATTTACTGAATACACGTTCGAGAACCAGGACAAGGAATTAGAATGTTCCAGGAAGCAATTTGCCAAAGTGTGAAAGTGAATTTTTTCCTGGCTGCAGAAGATACAAACACTGCTAACAACCAACCAATAAACTTAAAATAAGACTCAACTGTACCCCCAACCCTTTTTCACAGCAGAGAGCGGCGGGAGCTTGGCGAAAGTGAAGTTGGAGCGCAGAGCTGGTCGGGAAGGGAAGTGATTGATATTTGTGTGGGTTTGTTCTAGACCCCAGGCCCTACAAAGTAGAGCCTCCCTCCCATCCTCCTCCTCTAACCTAACTTTAAAGTCCACAGGTAAGCTACTCAGTGTTCTTGTTTTGGAGACTAAGTGTAGAGTAATGGCAGCGCAGGCAGTGGAATGTTCCTCCTGCAGGATCTTTGAGGTAGGGGTGACCACCGATGCTCCTGCCGACTTCATCTGCAGGAAATGCAGTCAGCTCCTGCTCCTCACAGAATGCATTAGGGAACAGGAGCTGGAGTTGGATGAACTGAGGATTATTCCAGAGGCTGAGAGGGTGATAGATAGAAGCTACAGGGACATAGTTACGCCAGAGCACAGAGGTAGCTGGGTAACAGTTAGAGGTGGGAAGGGGAGGAAGCAGGCAGTGCAGGATCCCCTGTGGTCGTTCCCCTCAACAATAAGTATACCGCTTTGGATATTGTTGGGGGGGACGGCCAAGCAGGGGTAAGCTGCACTGACCGGGTCTCTGAGGCTCAGAAGGGAAAGGGGGAGAGGAGGAGAGTGCTAGTTGCAGGAGACTCTATAGTTAGAGGGACAGACAGGCGGTTCTGTGGACATGGGCGAGACTCTCGGATGATTTGTTGCCTCCCGGGTGCCAGGGTCCGAGACGTCTCGGACCGTGTCTTCAGAATCCTTAAGGGGGAGAGTGGCAGCCAGAAGTCATGGTGCATCCCTTCTGGCACCAACGACATAGGTAGGAAGAGGGGTGGGGCGGTCATTCAGGAGCTCAGGGAGTTAGGCTGGAAGCTAAAAGCTAGGACGGACAGAGTTGTCATCTCTGGGTTGTTGCCGGTGCCACGTGACTGTGAGGCAAGGAATAGGGAGAGAGTGCAGTTGAACACGTGGCTGCAAGGATGGTGTAGGAGGGAGGGCTTCAGGGCTTCAGGTATTTGGACAATTGGACTGCATTCTGGGGAAGGTGGGACCTGTACAAGCAAGACGGGTTGCACCTGAACCAGAAGGGCACCAATATCCTGGGAGGTAGGTTTGCTAGCACTCTTCGG
>NC_057719.1:33255519-33264964 GCF_004010195.1 Chiloscyllium plagiosum
GAGAGGAAGTCGTACGAGGCTAGGTTGAGAGTTCTCGGCCTTTTCTCGTTGGAACGGCGAAGGATGAGGGGTGACTTGATAGAGGTTTATAAGATGATCAGAGGAATAGGTAGAGTAGACAGTCAGAAACTTTTTCCCCGGGCACAACCGAGTGTTACAAGGGGACATAAATTTACGGTGAAGGGTGGAAGGTATAGGGGAGATGTCAGGGGTGGGTTCTTTACCCAGAGAGTGGTGGGGGCATGGAATGCGCTGCCTGTGGGAGTGGTAGAGTCAGAATCATTGGTGACCTTTAAGCGGCAATTGGATAGGTACATGGATGGGTGCTTAAGCTAGGACAAATGTTCGGCACAACATCGTGGGCCGAACGGCCTGTTCTGTGCTGTATTGTTCTATGTTCTATGTAACTGTTTGGTCTGTGAAGCTGCCTGTGCATGAACCTGAGCACTATGTTAGAGAGCATGGAGGAGTAAGTTGCAATCTGGGTGGGCATTCACACAGGTTGTAGCAGGGCTTGTCATGCTACATTCTCAGTGCCCTGTTTCAACACCAAGCTGCTTACTAGAAAACTCGTTCATTGTTTTCTGTTTAAGCAATTTCTCATTCTGTTCTGAGCTGCAAGTCAGAAAACACAGGCTGATTGAACCATAATGCAATCAGCTTTTTGTTTACCTCTGCTTCTTAGTTATTTATCAATATGGCAATCTGAAATCACATAAGAGTTGCTTGGAACTTAGTGATGGTAAAATTAGGAAATCCAATACTTACATATCCATGGCCATTTTGGTCAGAAATGGACATTCACCATAAAAAACAAAAGGTGCAGGCTTTTCCCAGCATTTGGATTATTATAATGGCAAGATGGATGAAGTGGTATGGGATGGATGGAATGGCATTAGATGAAGATAATATGGGAAAACAGGAATGGCTTGGGAGGAAGGGATGAGATGATAGAATTGTTTAAGTGTAGCAAAAGGTGTCGAGAAATATTTGATAGAATTTATTGTTTGAAAGTTATTCTTTGTGCTAGAAATGAAGATTCACTAGATTTATATAGAAACTTGTGGAAAAGTTGTCAAGTGTTTCAAAAGAATATTTCAGAGTTAATTCTACAGATGAAAATGATGTTAACAGCTTATACTCTTCTTTAGAACTCAAAAGAAGAGTTATATTTTCTAACCTCTTTCAGTTCTATGGAAGAGTCATTTTGATCTCAAAGTATTAACAGTGGTTCTCTCTCTACAGATTCTGCCAGACTGAGTTTCTCCAGCACTTTGTTTTAAATGGGTGTTTTAAATCTTTTTTTTAAAAAAAATAGATACAACAGTCAGAGCACAAGGTAATAAGGTGATTAGGCCTTGAATAAAATTGAGTCCATCATATATAAACCGATCTTTTCAACTCAGGAGAAAACAAATTAGACTTACAGGTTAAAAACCGAGAGGACTGTGGATGCTGTAAATCAGGAATAAAAACAGAAATTGTTGGAAAAGCTCAGTAGGTCTGGCAGCATCTTTAGAAAGAAATCAGTGTCAATGTTTCAGATCGAGTGACCCTTCCTCAAAACTCGACCCAAAATTTCAACTCTGATTTTTCTCCAAATCATGGAGATCTACTGAGCTTTTCCAACAATTTCTGTTTTTATTCCTGATTTACAGCATCCACAGTTCTCTCGGTTTTTAATCTGTAAGTCTAATTTGGAATTGTTTTCTCCTGAGTTGACAAGATAGGTTTATATATGATGGACTCAATATTATTCAAGGCTTAATCACCTTATTTCCGTGTAATCTGACTGCTGTATCTATCATTTAAAAAAAGATTTAAAACACCCATTTAAAACAAAGTGCTGGAGAAACTCAGTCTGGCGGAGTCTGTGGAGAGAGAAACACTTAATATTTCAAGTTGAAAATGGCTTTTCTGCAGAATTGAAAGAGGTTGGAAAATATAACTCTTCTTTTGAGTTCTGAAGAAGAGTATAAACTGTTAACATCATTTTCATCTGTAGAATTAACTCTGAAATATTCTTCTGAAACACCTAACAACTTTTCCACAAATTTCTATATAAATCTCGTGAATCTTCATTTCTAGCACAAAGTTTCAGACTTTCGGGTTCTGACTACAAACAAACTACAAGGCCAGTCCATTGACAAGATTTGCAATTATATTTCCAGGCCCTTTTTTTTTCAAACACATGACAGTCATGTAGCTCTTGTCAGAGTGTGATGATTTGATACTACTTAACGTTTTGGTGAAAGAATAACTGGAAATTCCACATTTAAAATATTGTTGCAGTAAGGGTATTAATTTGATCACAAGTGTTGTGCTGGTCTCTGTCAGTAATGAATAACAAACAAAAAACAAACAAACTGCAGATGCTGTAAATCAGAGACAAAAATAGAAATTGCTGGAAAATTTCAGCTGGTCTGGCAGCATCTGTGGAGAGAAATTAGAGTGAACGTTTCAGGTTGAGTGACAGTCACAACAAATAATTCCTTCAGGAATTAAAAACCTCATGAGAAGAATGCTCCAATATGTCATCAAAAGAAATTAAAAATACGACTGAATAAAAGGATTTGGTTCATAACTTTTTCTTTAAAAATTGCCAACTTGTATTAAGAGAAATTAAAAATTCAGGAAAGGGTGACCTAAACATTATTAAGCCGAGGGGAAATTGAGTGAATTAATTACCAAGAAATATATCTAAAAAAGATTTTATCAGTATATAAAAGGCAAGTGATTAGCAAATGTGAATGTGGGCTTAAAGGCAGAGATAAAAGATATTAGCTCAGATTTTCCAATCAGCATTGGAACCATTATGTCCAACAATAATCAGATATAAAAGTAAACATTTATCGAGATCTGACATCCAGTAACTAGAAGAACTGCCTTCTTCCAGGAATCCACACAGACAGCAACGAAGAGAATCAGCACAGAAGACATGTCACACCTTTTCTTATGGCACTAGCTGCCATGAAGTAAATTTAAATGTGCAGTGTGAATGTTAACAACTGGAGAATAGATGAATGAGTGAATGGATAGCGTAGATGGGGTATATAAGTAAATGGAAAGGAAGGTTGGTGGATAAGTTGGTTCATGGTTAGGGTGGTCAGGTGGCATTTAGGTAGAACACCAGATGGGCAGGGTGCATGGAGGTGAGGGGGTTAGAGGGTGGGTTGAATGGGTGTGTGTACACGGTGGCAGGTATGCAGGTGGGCATGGGGTGGCGGATGGGTGGTGAGTGTGATCTATAAGGGAGTATTTGATAAGGGATAGTCCGTTCAGGTTCGAGGGTAGTCAGGTGAAGATGGCTGACCAGAATTACATACCAGGATTGGAGGCTGGGATTAGGGGAGAGCTGGGGTAGGCCTTAATGAATTGGGACCAGCACTGGAATTAAACATAAGCTAAATAAGATACAGATTTGGGCATCACATTCATCATAGATTATAGGTTATGAGAGGTTTTGAAGCCTTAAATAATTATGTGAAACATAAAACAGACGCAAGAAAAAATAATTTAAAGCTGAATTTTTTTTTGTTGTGATATGACAAAAATATACTTGCATTAATATTCAGCTACATAATTATTGTATCCTGCAGTCCTGTTTGTCTAATGAACATAATCAGAGAGCTTGGATTTACTTCCAGTCTCCAATAAAAAGGTGCAGTACTCAGACTGCCAGACTCCTGTGTCTCACAGTGATGAATGCAGGTCAAATACACCTCCATGGTGCTGACCCCTTCCCTTCACTTCTGACAGCCATGTGATCCATTTTGAAACTTTGATCATGAAATAAAATTGCCTTCTGTGGCTCTTTCAAGGCAGTATTACATATAAAAGGAGTGTTTGATGAAAGAGAACTCAAAGCAAAAGGAAACCTGCCTGATGTAGAGACAAGTGTGTGAATAAAAAAATAAAGGAATGAGAAAAAAATAAATAAATAGTGGTGAGGCACTGAATGCTGATGAAACGCCTTCTTCCAAGAGACAGATTTCAAATGACATTCTTAATTCCTATGTTGGATACACTTGAAATCAACTTGAAGAAGCAGCAATCATATACAAAAATGTGACAAACAATTTTTCATTTTTGTTTGATTTAGATACTGTATATAAACAGCTACACAAACGTGTGAAGCTTCTGATGAAAAGTAACCCTGATGATGTGGATCTTAACCTTGTTGTAACGTACTGTCAAGCTTATATATAGGAAAAAGCATTCAGATAAAGGACATTTATGCCACCAAAACCTGTATGAAACCATCATCCAAGGTAAGACTCCATTGACTTTCCTGGATGTTCAAGCAAAATTGTAGTTCTTCTTGAGTCTGCTGGTAACAGTCTACCCAAGAGAAAGGTCATATTTTGCAGTTGGAAAACACCAAGAATGGATTTCAGTCAACAATGCTGCAAACAAAAACTCACTGCTGTCAGCAATACGTGTAGAGAAAGTAATAAACTTTGTAGCTTATCATTTGATGACATCATCAGTGACATTGCTGTCCAAAAATCACAAAGAAAATGTTTTACATTTTATTTAGATGGTACTGTTGCTTTTATTGAGTAAGAGCTGATCTTTGTAATTTGCCTTGAGTAGTTGCAGATTAAAAGTTTTTATTTTGCTGATGAAGAAATCATAAAGCATTTCCATTTAAAGTATTTTATAATGCAGATGGACTTACTGCAAAATATGTCTTAAAATGTTTTGGTTGTGTTGTTACTGATTAAATTTGAAAATATAAAGCTTTTCTACTTTCAGATTACTTACCCTGTTAGAATAATAATTTATTTTTGATAATACTATGGATGCCTGAAACTTGACATAGCTGAGGGCCTCAGCATGTTATAGTCAGACTCTGGTCAGAAGGGGTAATTAGGTGGAGTTGAATGGGGGACATCAGTATGGATGACTGTTAGTTTGGGGTGATAGGGTTGGAGTGCAGGTTTAGATTAGATTCTCTACAATATGGAAATAGGCCCTTCAGTCCACACTGACCCGCCGAAGAGGAGTAACCCGCCCAAGACCTAGTTCCCTAACCTATATTTACCCCTGACTAATGCATCTAACACTATGGGCAATTTAGCATGGCCAATTCACCTGACCTGCACATCTTTGGATTGTGTGAGGAAACCAGAGCACCTAGAGGAAACCCAAGTAGACACAGGGAGAATGTTCAAACTCCACACAGACAGTCGCCCAAGGTGGGAATCGAACCTGGGTCCCTGGCGCTGTGAGGCAGTAGTGCTAACCATTGAGCCACCATGCCACCCACTAGCGTGTGGGTTGTTGTTGAGGAATCAGTTGTATAGGAATTCAGGAGTTAGATTAGGAATTTTCCGTTTCAGATTTCATGGGTAACTAACCAGGTAAGTCAGTCAGAACTCTTTAACTCCATCTCATTTAGAAACCTTTCCACATGTATCAAGAAGCAGGAAAATTATCCATTAAAAGTTCAAATTTCCTAAGCAACTCCCAAGGAGTCTAACTATTGGCACTTCTGGAATTTTGGCCAAAGTAATTGGGAATAAGGAAATGAATAGAAATTACATGGATCTGTTCTGTATTTGTTCTCAGAGTGGAAGATAAAGCTGTGTCTATTTGAAGATGTCTCAATGACTTAGATGTGTCCAGTATATCTAAGTTTGCTGATGGTTTGAAATAAGGTGAGAAAGTAGGCAGTTGACAAGGGCGCAGAGTCTACAAAAGGATATAGACTGATTAATTGCAAGTGTAAGAATGTGCCAAATGGAATATAATGTGGAGAACGGCACAATGGCTCAGTGGTTAGCACTGCTGCCTCATAGTACCAGGGTCCCAGGCTTGATTCCAGCCTTGGCCAACTGTCTGTGTGGAGTATGCACATTCTCCCAGTGTCTGCACGAGTTTCCTCCGGGCGCTCTGGTTTCCTCCCACAGTCCAAAGATGTGCAGGTCAGGTGAACTGGCCATGCTAAATTGCCCATCGTATTAGGTACATTAGTGAGAGGGAAATGGGACTGGGTAGGTTATTCTTCGGAGGGTTGGTGTGGACTTGTTGGGCCGAAGGGCCTGTTTCCAAACTGTAGGAAATCTAATCTAAACTGTGAACCTATTCACATTGTCAGGAAAATAGAGAAGATTTTCTTCAAACGTGGATAATTGGGAAATATTAGTGTTCAGAAGACCTATAGATCTTCTTACAGAAATCAAAGAAAATTAACAGGCAGATGCAACAATCAGTTCGGAAAGCAAATAGCACATGAGCCTTTCAAAATTTACACTGAAGCATCAACGTAGATAAGTCACACTCCAATTATATAGATCCTTAGTGAGGCTGTTCCTGGAATATGGTGCACAGTTTTGGTTCATTCCTGCAGGAAGGATATGTTGTGAAATTGACCGTAAGGAATGTGAACAGGAGAAGGCTGTTTGGCCCCTCCAACCTGCTTTGCCATCCAATAGGATCATAGCTGATCCGACATCCCTCACATCCACTTTCCTGCCTTTTCCTTGTAACCCTTTGATTCTTAAAGAGTGAAAGAATTATCTATCTCAGCACTGCATGTATCTATAATCACACAAAAAATGAGTTGAATCCATTCATCATCTCACAAGTTGATACCTCTGATAAGCGCGACACAATGGCAACATCTAAGGCGATCCTTCATCTTAAAGTTGATGCACTGCATCTTTTGAAACATAACTCCATATAAAGGACAAACTCAAAATGGAATTCAATACAATTGAATACAACAATATTATCCGTTAGGGTTATACATCATGCCTTTTGGACCTCACTTGTGTGCTGAACAAAAGAGATCTACATCAAATCCATACTCTGGATGGGGCTAAATCCAGACAATACTAACAATGAACCATTAAATAGAGTCATAGAGATGTACAGCATGGAAACAGATCCTTCGGTCCAACCCATCCATGCCGACCAGGTATCCTAACCCAACCTAGTCCCATCTGCCAGCACTTAGCCCATATCCCTCCAAACCCTTCCTATTGGTATACCTATCCAAATGCCTTTTAAATGTTACAATTGTCCCAGCCTCCACCACTTCCTTTGGCAGCTCATTCCATACATGTATTTAATCCACATTGGTCATAACTAGCAGGACAAATTCACAATATACCACATCGGATGATGACCAGGTACACAGCTAAAACATATCATCATTAGTGCATGGTCTGAACGCATCAAGTAGTTTCTTGGACAAGAATGTTCCTTTTGGTCTTACTGATATTGACTCGGAGAAAATGAGGACTGAAGATGCTGGAGATCAGAATCAAAAAGTGTGGCACTGGAAAAGCACAGCTGGTCAGGCAGCAACTGAGGAGAAAGAGAGTTGATGTTTGCAGCATAAACTCTTCATCAGGAAAGTTACTGATGAAGAGCACATACTCAAAACATTGACTCTCTTGGCCTATCAAGAAATGTTATTTCCAAAAACAGGCAAGTGTTGATATTAATAATTGTGCATCAAGATATATTGAAGCATCTTCACAATGATTAGAAGTGCTGAAAAAACCAAAAGGGTAAGATGCAAACATGACCATTGTCCTAACAACAAGAAAGACATTGATTGATACAATCATGTGAGACATATCAACTTCATCGATCCCAGCAATGTAAAGAATCACTTACACACAACATAATTCCCTCTAATTTACGGTCGAAGATTGCTACAAACCTATTTCAAGTCCATAGTAAAGATTATATATTGGTGCCAAATTACTTTACAAAATTTCCTTCCAGGCAAATCAAGGATACTACCAGGACCATGGTCATGAACAGATTAATTTCTATCTTCAGTATGTTTGGTATTTCCAGCAGATTATGTCCTCAATGGTCCTCAGGCCATTGACAAGCTATTCCAAGATCATGCAGGAAATGGGGAGTCCAGCATATCACCTTCTTCCGGCATTTATCCACATTACAACTGTCTGGCAGAGCATATTGCAATTACAATATAAGTCAACATGTCAAGACCTCTGAATTGCCATGATAAACTTCTCAGCAACACTCAAAACAAAGAATCCATCCTCACTTACAATGCATAGGCTTGTACGATTACCATATTATCCTTCCATCTCATATGTTTCCTACCTAACTAGTTGAATATAATTCCTTTTTGGGAAGAATAGAGAGAAAACAGAGCAAGAACACCTTTGAAGAATATATAGACAATTATGTTAGCTTCACCCAGGTCAAAGCGTAAAGGTGCGAGACAATAACACAGAGTTTTGAGAACATATACTCAACCCAGATCAAACTATGTTGCTATGAGCAATGGTCATGTTCCATGATGAAACATTACATATGATAATCCACAGATATTCTCAAATGATCAGACAGGCACTGAAAGCATTGTATTAGAATGATGTGATAACTTATCAACACTGACCAGTCCACATTAATTTATAATTGCAAACAATAGATAACTGCATAACTTCGTAAAACCACATCCTCAGAATTGTAAAAAGAACTTGATTTAATTGGACTATACATCATCAAAATATCTCAATTTGAAAAGATAATGTGTGTAAATGCATCTGTTATTTTTGAAATATATTCTTGTTCATGTTTCTCATGGGAGAAATCCTATTCCTGGAAGGTAAAGAAAGAATGTTGTGATATCGCTTGTATTTATGATCAGACAAGCACACACATTTTTCAAGAGGATTAAATATTGACATTAGTGTGACATGTCATGTGATATTATTGGGTAAAGGTATTACTTTCTTCTTGAGTAGTTACTGCTACACGTTGTAATCAATCAATCAGGAAGGCTAGTTAGCCAACCAGTTTGAGCCCAGAATGTCTGTGATCGAGTTGGATTCAATTTAGATGCTCTATGAATAAATATTCTGATACTTGTTCTGAGTAAGAAGCCAATCTCGGTGTTTATATTACCAGAGTTAGTATCATCACCGCAGAGGGCACGTCAGGCTGTATTCATCCGAGAAGAAATGCACCAAATATTCATCAAGCTGATTCCACTAGCAATGAAGTGGACATAATTGCTTGAACAGACTGAGTAGTCTAGAATAATGTTGCATTGAGTTTAGAAGAATGAGCGATATCTCATTGAAATGCAGAGAAACCTCGATTATCCGAATATCAATTATCCAAATATCAGATTATCCGAAGAAGATCCCGAGATCCTGATAGAAACATTACGTCAAAGAACTGTTTCAACCCTAATTGTGTCTTTTGTTTACAGGGACAATGACTGAAAACAAACTCAGCTCACTGCTGTCAAGAACAGTCCTGTACAGTCCAGGCACTGTCTTCAAATTACTGACCTCCCACCCTCTCTCTCCCCCCACCCTTTTCCTAGAGCTCTACACAGGGATGTACCCTGAACCTCCCTTCCCCAGATAATCTCACCAACATTGTCCTGTAAAGGGGAACAGGTGGGGGTGTGGTGGGGCAGTCGGGGTTTGGGGGGTGGACG
>NC_057719.1:33265218-33285699 GCF_004010195.1 Chiloscyllium plagiosum
GTGGGGGGGGGGGGGGGGGGGGGGGGGGGGGGGGGGGGGGTGGGGGGGGGGGGGGTCAGGGTTTGGAGGGCGGGCAGGGTGAGGGCGGATGGGGTTGGGGGGCGGATGGGGTTGTAGGCAGGCAGGGGAGCGCGGCTCATGCGTGGTGTGCTGCTGCCTAGTCTCCTGAACAGGGAGCAGACGTCACAGAAATCTCCGAGCCCCAGAGGAAATCAATTAACCGAATAATCAATTACCCAAACGAAATAGTGCCCGCCCATTTCGTTCAGATAATTCCTCTGTATAGACCTCTTACGGAGTCTGAAAGGGTGGGTGCTGAGGATGTTGGTCTTGGCTGGGGATATAGAACTATACAGAGTCATGTGATAAGACATCGACTTTTTAGGAGTTCAGACAAAGCAAAGGTTCTGTGCTCAGTTCTTTGTGAATCTTTTGAATATTCTATCCCAAGGAGCCGTGGATGTTCAGTCATTCAATATATTCAAGAAAGAGAGTAATGGGGTTTTTGACACTAGATCACATGGGATTCAGGGTGAGCTTGCCAATTGGATTCAAAATTGGCTTTACAGAGAAGAGACAGAGGATGGTGGTGGAGGCTTGTTTTTGGGCTGGAGGACTTTGACTAGCGATGCTCCACAGGGATTTGTCCTGGTCCTGGTCCATTTTTGTTTGTCATTTATATAAATGATTTGGATGAGAATAAAGGAAGCATGGTTAGTAAGTTTGCAGATGACACCCAAACTCATGGTATAGTGGACAGTGAAGAAGAGATCTTGATCAATTGTGTCAATGGGCTGAGGAGTGAAAGATGGAGTTTAATTTGAATAAATACAAGGTATTGCATTTTGGTAAAACAAACAAGGGCAGGACTTATAAAATTAATGGTAGGGCCCTGGGTGGTGTTGTAGAAGAGACAGACAAATGGGTTCAGGTACATGAGTTTTTGAAATTTGTGATACAGGTAGAGTGGTTAGGAAGGTGTTTAGCCTTTGTTGCTCAAAACTTTGAGTATTGGAGATGGGACGTCATGTTGAGGTTGATTAAGAGGTTGGTGAAGCCTCTCGGAGTATTGTGTACAGTTCTGGTCTCTCTGTTACAGGAAGGATATTATTAAACTGGAGAGAGCGTTCAGGAAAGGTTTACCATGATGTTGCCTGGAATGGAGGATTTGAGTTATAAGGAGAAGCTGGATAAGTTCAGATTTATTCCACTAGAGCATAGGAGGTTGAGTGGAGACCTTATAGAGGTTAATAAAATCATAAGGGGCATAGATAAGGTGAATGTCAAGGGTCTTTTCCCTAAGCTAAGGGAATTTCAAACTGGGTGGGGGCATATATTAAAGGTGGGAGGAGAAAGATTTAAAAAGGACAGGACAGGCAACTTTTTTTACACAGAGAATGGTTAGTGTGTGGAATGAACTGTCAGAGAAATGGTGGATGCAGGTACAGTTCCAACATGTAAAAGGCATTTGGATAAGCACACGAATAGGAATGGTTTGGAGAGATAATGGGCCAAATGCTGGCAGGTGGGCCTGGTTTAGTATGGGAACATGGTCGGCGTGGACTGGTTGGACCAAAGGGTCTGTTTCCATGCTGTATGACACTATGACCCTATAAGTGATGAGATGTCATATTAATTGGGAATAATTGAGACCGGGATCTCAAAAACAAGTTTTTACAGTCAGCAGAATCACCAGCATCTGAATATGATTGGCATTTAACTATGAAAGGAGAAAGGGTACTGAAAGAGTGGATTTGGAATTGAGAAATTCAAATTGAACTTCACGCTCAGAACTGATAGTTACTTAATCTGTGATGATCTGAATATCACTGGCCTTTTCAAGTGGAAGGAAAGATGTGTATTCGGTCTGTGGACAAATATTTCAAATATCAGTGTGACTCGAAAACGTACTGAGATACACAAAAGTCCATGTTAGTGTGGTGACTGGAGAGAGATTTCATTGTTTTTGAAAGTCTAAAAAAACATGGCACATTTCCCAGGAACAATTAAGCCACAGATTTGTTTTGTATGAGGACAAGTCTTCAATTAATCATGCAACCAGAAAGACACAAGGATACCTGCCCCATGGAAACATTATGAAAACGGAATTGTTGTAAAGGAGTTAATTATCGATCATGGCTTGTAATCCACTGGTGTTGTCGCATCAGTTCCAGTGCTGATGAGAAATGCAGGAAATGTGATGAATGCAGTGTAGGTTTCAGTTATCCGTAGTAACTGGAAATCCATCCAAACAATCCTGTTTGCCTCAGCACCATGGAGAAACCGTGGAAATATGAGGATTGTGAGAAAGAATACTATTATCCATTCCAGCTGGAAATCTTTAGCAGTCATACTAGGGAGAGACCATTCACCTGCTCCATATATGGGAAGGGATTTTGTCTCCTTTTTTTAAACATATTTGTTGTTTTCCGATCTGCTGGAACTGCCCCAGAATCTAGAAAATTTTGGAAAATTATCTCAAGTAAAAGGAAGGAGGTATGACTCAGGTACAGGCAGTTGAGATCAAGGGAACCCCTGGAGATATAAAGGGGATACAGGAGCTTACTGAAGGAGGTGGTCAGGAGTCTGAAAAGGGGGAACAAGACAGCATTGGTTAAAAAGATTAGAGTGAATTCAAAAAGATAAAGGAAAAAGAAAAACCAGAGAGTAGGATCAAGGGCAGCATGGTGGCTCAGTGGCTAGCACTGTTGCCTCCAGAGACCTGGTTTCGATTCCAGCCTCGGGCGACTGTCAGTGTAGAGTTTGTACATTCTCCCTAAGTCTGTGTGGGTTTCCTCTGGGTGCACTGGTTTCTTCTCACAATCCAAAATTGCACAAAGTAGGTAAATTGTCCATGCTGAATTGCTCATAGTGTTCAGGGATGTGTAGGTTAGGTGCATTAATCAGGGGTAAATATTGGAAAATGGGTTGGGGGAAGAAAATGGGCCTGGGTGGGTTACTCTTCAGAGAGTCGGTGTGGACTTGTTGGGCTGAAGGGCCTGTTTCCACACGATAGGGATTCTAAGATTCTATGTCAGTGTAGGGGTTGAAGATCAACCATAATCTTATTAAATGGTTAATAAGGCCTGTGAATGACTGTATCTGCTCATATTTTTAATGTATATATCTAATAGATTTGGCTTCCTTTTGGTCATGTGATTCTAATGTTGTTGTTCCATGTTCCAGCTATAGATTGTGGAGTCTGGGGACACTGTCAGTAAAATAGACCATTTTTATTTGCAGCACTGTAACATACCTCAGAGGTATGTCATTCACATTCACATTTTACAGCATATTGCCCTTTTTAGTTCTCAGATAGCAAGCATTCGCATTGTTAAGGCCAAAGGGATTTGGGCTTGATTCAGTCTAGGTTTTTATGGGGGAAAGAGATAGCCATAATTTTAATCCACATATATACTTTGAAAGGTCAAATTCAAAACCTGACAAGAAGACTGCAAGTATAGGAAGAATGAAATAATGGAATAAAAGAAAGAGTAAATCATCAACAGTAAATGTTAGCTCAGCAAGCATGTTCAAATTTCTTATTTGTTACAGGTGGTGTCTATTCAACTAAAATTTACTTCAAACAGACCAGATGTCAAAGCTTCCCTTTGAGTCAGTGGAAATCAAATCTGAATCAGTGTATGTTTCCAAACCTTCTTTAATTTCTATAGATTTAGAGTGGGATGCTGGAAAAGAACAGCAAGTCAGGCAGCATCCGAGAAGCAGGAGAATTGACATTTTGGGCATAAGCTATTCTTGATGAAGGGCTTATGCCCAAAATGTTGATTCTCCTGCTCCTCGGATGCTGCCTGACCTGCTGTGCTTTACCAACACCCTACTCTCGACTCTGATCTCCACCATCTGAAGTCCTCACTTTCTTCAAGTATCAAATTTAGTCAATGTAATTAGACTCACTGGAAAAAAAAGTGAGATATTTCTGGTGGAACAATCCAAGTGGACATCCTAGTGTACTATAAGAAATTTATAATTTCAGATTTCTGCAACATCACATTTACTTGTGTGTCTCATCCAAAGATTGCTGCTTGAATATTTGCATTAAATAGGTTTGCTAAAATCAATATCTGTGAAATATATTCTCCTCCTCCTTCAAATATTTTTCAAAATGATCTCCACCTTACTAGTTGATCGTGAAAACCACAGCTCTATTTCTTGACCCAATTTCAATGTGAACTTAATATATATGCAAACTTCCTCAAACCAGAGTCATTTTAATTTAAATGTAAACCATCAGAACTGAAGACTGAGGAGCTCACAAGTTTAACATTTTTAATGATATCTCTTTGAATTTCTTGGAAATTCTCTCTCATTGATACATCCCCTGAAAGCTGATTCCCAAATTAATTTGTCAGAATCTTTCATTATCTAAAGGCTCCAACAGTCTATTATTCTTATGTTCAAATGCATGTGCATTCCCACAACAGATATTCAGAATTTTCTTTTCAGAAAGAAACCTAATTACTCACTGTGGCAATGTAAAACATATTTTCTGTATCTGATTAGATTACCTACAGTGTGGAAACAGACCCTTCGGCCCAACAAGTCCACACCGACCCTCCGAAGAGAAACCCACACCCCTATATTTACCCCAGACTAATCCACCTGACACTATGGGCAATTTAGCATGGGCAATTTAGCATGGGCAATTCACCTAACCTGCACATCTTTGGACTGTGGGAGGAAACCGGAGCACCCAGACACAGGGAGAATGTGCAAACTCCACACAGACAGTTGACCGAGGCGGGAATTAAACCCAGGTCTCTGGCGCTGTGAGGCAGCTGTGCTAACCACTGTGCCATCCATATCTGTCAGATAATTTTTCATGACATTTGAAAGGTGACCTCATTGAATAATATATGATTGTTATTTTATTCCTCTAGCCAGCTAATAAATTACCACCAGATAGAGTTGTACAAAATGTAGACAAAAAGTATTTTGGTTCTCGTTAATTTTTATTATTAGGAGATGGTGGTGTCAGAGTAATTTTGCTGGATTGGTATTCTAGTGGCTCCAATGACATGGCTTCAAATTTGACTGTGCAGATGGTGGAATTTAACTTAATTAATAAAAAAAATCTAGAATTGAAAGCTAATGTCTGTATTGATGAGCATGGAAATTATTATCTGCTGTTGGGAAAACTCACCTTGTTCACTAAGAGAAGGACATCTGTCATCCTTTTCTGGTCTGGCCACCACATGACTTTCAGATTCATGGTAATGGTTGACAATTATGCATCCTCCAAAGTAGCCTGGGAAATCACTCAGTTCAAGAGCAATTAGGGATAGGCAACAAATGCTGGAAATACCAGTAATGCTCACATCCCAGGAAAAAATAAATAAAAACTCCAATAATTCTATTGTGCATCTTCAAAGTATATAAACTATGTCAGTAATTGTGAGACAAAAGCTAGGAAACTAGTCCAAAGTTGAGAAAGTTTATTGCATGTAGCCTCAAGTGTTAACCTTTCTAAGCTGAGTCTAACTTTACAGAAATGTTATAAAAGAACTAATAATTGTGTAAACTAAAATTATTTCTTTTTTACTAACAATAGTTGCTCCAATAATATTGCAACATGCCTCATATGGTTTTATATGTTTTTGTATAATTATGCATCTAGGAATGAAAAAAAAAGTCATTTTTTGAGATCTGAATATTTTGAGATTTTAGTACACCTTTAATATCTCCACCAATAGTAAATTAGCACTTGTGGGGATAAGGTTTGAGAAGAATTAATACACTATCTTATTTTATAAGTGAAATAGAGAGCAACTATCGTAACCAGCCTCATCGATTTCAAACGGCACAAAATACCAGTTACCTTCAAAGAATGATATGAAATAAGTGGTATGTCATGCTTTCTTTATCAATTGGTTTTTCTTATTCAAACAATTGGTCTTCTACCATTCCTCTAGCATGTCTGGCTTTACCTAAAGCATCAAATATTCTTTCTTTTAAAACTTAACTCTATTGTGAGCTTTCTCTCTTTTTACATCTCTCCAGTCACACTTTAGGATAAAAGGGTTGTTCAGATACAATGGTTATGAGGTATTTTTCCTCAATTACCGAGACAAGCCAGAAGCACATTATTATTTAGTTTATGGGGAGAGCAATTAGCATTGATTGGGAATGACCACTTTGCGTCTGGAGGCCATTTTAAAAAGGAGTGCAAGAATGTGTTGTTTAAAAAGACAATTAAAAGTAACTAACTAATGTGCAAACTTGTTTCCTCCGAAGCAATGTGCAGAGTCATTGAATGTACCTTTCTTGCAACCATAGTTCGTTTGCTGAGCTAAACATTTGCAAATGTTTAAATTA
Organism: Chiloscyllium plagiosum; assembly: GCF_004010195.1. Taxonomy (NCBI): domain Eukaryota; kingdom Metazoa; phylum Chordata; class Chondrichthyes; order Orectolobiformes; family Hemiscylliidae; genus Chiloscyllium; species Chiloscyllium plagiosum. Next base: position 33,271,555 of record NC_057719.1, read on the forward strand.
CACTCAGGTCTCCAGTAAAACAGTTTGCTTAATTTAAACTTTAACATAAAAAAAACTCTGCTGTTCTCACCAAATAGAATTAAATAAAAATGTGAAGCCCACACAAAACAAAAGAAACCAAAGCCTGTAGGAAACGTGCATGGGAAACAGTTGCAAAAAAAAAATCAATTATAATTCCTTTAAGAGATCCATCAGACATGAAGCTTCCCTTTATACCCACTTCAGATCAATTCACATCATGACCCCATCTTAAACTGAATAAAATTCTGCAGTTTCATTTAAATCTATTTAAATGCATTCTAACATTTAAATTAAACTATTGAAATTTAGATGACTGGAAGGTCATGTGCATGCCAATGGGTATAAATCTGGTACATGCTTTCTCTCCAATTTCCCAATCACCATTAGTCTGTTCCACCTTCTACACTAGCAGTCATGGCAACTGATCATAAACTCCCACCAGAGAATGCTGTACAGCACAAGCTGAATCTTTGAAGCACAATTAATGAGCAGACAGTATTTGATGAGATTGACATTTTACTCATACAGAATGATGAGTAAGCCTTATGTGCAACTCTGAAGCTCATTTGGAATGCTTGCAAACCTTAAGAATACATTTATATCTTCCACCAATTTCCATCACATCTGTTTCTCCTGCTTTCTACTCTCACTTCAGCCATTCTAATTCATTTCACCATATTTCTCTGCTATTTTTTATTTTCCTCCGTTCCACTTTTGCTCATTCTCTGAATGTTTCTTTTTACACTTTTCAGTTATTCCATGCTCTTCCACACATTTTCCACATTCTCCTCCTTCCGAATCCCACTCTTCTTCTTGGCCTACGACTTTACATTGAAGTAATGAGGAGACAATCTCGTTTTCCTCCCTCCACTCTTTGCTCGTTCACATCTTTCCCTCTCTCAGATAGGAGAGGTGACCTAAAAGTACTGAGTGGCTGATTAGAGTCACCAACACTGAGCTTTGCAGGATTGTGGATCCTTAACCACAGGACAAAACCAGAGCTGCCAGATGTCAGCTTACAGTGCACCTGCTAAGAAGGCCAACATGTTTTTTATCAAGTTTATTTAAATTCCCACAATTGCACAGGGTTTTTCCAGAGGTAAGCATGTTTCATTAACAGCACCAACTCATTGTAATTTTATTTATAGCATTGTGTGGGAGGAATCCATTAAGTTGGAGCTCCACTAACCAGATGAAACTAGAAATCAAGGATGTTCATTCTACTTTTGATGTACGGCTACAAAATATCCATAGGACTAGAAAACGTTCCCACTGAAACTGCTCAATACAACTTTGTGTGAGATTGTGATCCTCACAGATTTTTGTGATGCCTGTCCAATGTGGATGTAAACCGTGGTCAAGTTATTCGCAACCTGAATGATAATGCTTTTCCATCTTTGGCACATTCACAGCTAACATTTCTCTTTCACTAGCATTCCTTTCAATTTACACCCTTCTCTCACCTTCTCAGGCTTCATCTCTGGTTCTGACCTTCCCCAGCCTCTTTCACGATTTCTGATGAAGGAACAATTGGAAACCTAGCTGTGCAACATCCCTTGGGACTATAAGAAGATAGAATTCTTCATTCAACTAAATTGTCATGTGGTTGACTCTGAGACTCCGTTCCTGAATTTAAATAAGATGTGAAGTTGCCATAGTCACAGAGGACTGATCTTTCATGAGAGAGATGGCTGACAAGGGTTGATGTGGAGAAGCCAAAACCTTCATAGTAACTTCAGCTGGTGTGGGAATTCAACACTGGCTGCTGCGTCAGTTTGCAGTACAAACCAGCCATCCAGCTAACCAGCTAACTGACTCCCTTAAATATGGGAAATTACAATGCTAGGAGAAAGTGAGGTCTGCAGATGCTGGAGATCAAAGTTGAAACTTTATTGCTGGAACAGCACAGCAGGTCAGGCAGCATCCAGGGAACAGGAGAAGGGCCTGTGCCCGAAACGTCGAATCTCCTGTTCCCTGGATGCTGCCTGACCTGCTGTGCTGTTCCAGCAATAAAGTTTCAAATTACAATGCTAACCTTGCTAATGCTGATCTTGCCAACTGCACTCTCTGTGCAATGTAACTTGTAGGCAGGCCTCTGTCTAAGTCTTTCTGATCTGCACATCCTTTCTTACTATGATCTGCCTGTACAGCTCGTAAATGAAGCTTTTCATTGTACTTCGATATACGTGACAATAAATAAATAAAATAAATTAAATACAATGGTATTCGGCATGAGCTGCCTGAGAGACATTGGGGAACATACCTGAAAAAGATGACAGTGGATAGGTAATGATAAACATTTGAGGGGCAGCTGGATTAACTGCAACAATTATTCATTGCTGTCTGGCGCAAAAATAAAACATTGAAGGTGGTCATGGCAAACAAAAGAAACTTAGGATAGGATTAGATCCAAGGAAGAGGCTTACAAATTGGCCAAAGAAAAACAGACCTGAGGACAGGGAGTAGTTTCAATTTCAGCAAAGTGAGGCAAACGGATTGATTAAGAGGGATAAAATAGAATACAAAAATAAGATTGCAAGGAACCTACAAACTGAGTGGCCATCTTGCAAGATTCTCCAAACTCTGGAACAGTTCCGTTGTAGGGTAGCTCACGTAACCCCATTACTTAAAAAAAAAAGGACAGAAGGAAAATGCAATTATAGACTGATTAGCCTGACATCAATAGCGGAGAATGTATTAGAATCCATTGTAATTGATTTAATAACCAAACACTTGGAGAACAATGACAAGGCCAGACAGAGTCAGCATGGACACATGAAAGGGAAACCATGATTGACAAATCTGCTGGAATTTTGAGGATGCAATGAACACAATTGATAAAAGAAAGTCAGTGGGTGTGAGTTACTTGGAGTTTCAGAAGGCTTTCATATGTTCCCACGTAAATAAAATTAAAGCTCATGGGATTGGGGGTAATGTACTAACCTGAACAGAGAATTGGTTGACAGACAGGAAACAAACAGTAGGAATAAAGTGGCAGTCAGTGATTAGTAGGTACTGCACAGATCAGCACTTGGACCCCAGTAATTTGTAATATGCATTAATGATTTAGATAAAGGAAGTAAATATAATAACGCCAGGTTTACAGGTGACACAGTGGGTGAACTGTGAGGAGGTTGCAGAGATGCCTCAGACTGATTTGGACAAGTTGAATGAGTGAGCAAATGCATTGGAGATTAAGTTAATGTAGATAAATGTGAGTTTATTCACTTTTACTAGCAAAAACAGGAAGGCAGATTATGATCCGAATGGTGATAGGTTGGATGGTACATCGAGACGTGGGTGTCCTTATACTTCATTTACTGAAAGTAAGCATGCAGGTGGAGAAGCAGGAAAATAGTATGTTGGCCTTCATAGCAAGAGGCTCAATTATGGGAGCAGGGATGTCTTGCTGTCAATGTACAGGACCTTGGTGAGACCACTGTCAGTGTATTGTAAAGCATTAAGATGTAGCAGTGCAACAATGGTTTACCAGACTGATTCCTGGGATGGCAGGACTGATGTGAGAAGTTAGTAGGACTATATTCTCTCCCAAAACCAAATCCTTACTTTCTACCTCATTTACTTCCACATTGAACAAATAACCCATTGTTAGATCCACCCTCTCCAGTATGATGGAACCACCAATTACATTTTTCTCTAAAGAATTTGAAAGGGACCTTTCCCTCGGCAACAGCCTGATCTATTCCTCAATCACTCTCTTGCCTTCCCTTTGTACTTTATCATGAAAACACAGGAAAGACCATCAATAAACGTGGGGATCATAAGTATTAATCTATCAAGATGGACTATCATCAAAGATCTGCTTGAATGGCAGAGCAGGCTCGATGGGTTAAATGGCCAACTCCTGCTCCTACTTCCTGCATTCCAATGAAATGCAACCCTTTTGATGTCCACTTTTCTCACTCTCCAGAGCCTCATGCACTCCTTCCAAATGAAACAATCATTTACTTGTACTTTATTCCAAGTCAGAATACAGTATTCACAGTTATGATTGGTCTCTTTTACACAAGGGATGTCAAACACTGCTTGAGTGATTACTTTGAGAAAAGTTCTATTCTATCTACAAGCTTCATCCTGAGCTTCCAATTGCCTGTCATTTTAAATTTCAGTCCCAGTCCCATTCTGAAATCAATGCCTTGGCCTTTTGCACTGTTGCAATGAATCTCAATGTAGTCTCAAGGAACAGAACCTCACCCTTGACTAGGCAATCTAGCCTTCCAAACACAAACAATTCGAAATCATAGCTGTACTGCCAATAATTGCAAACAGAAGTTGTAGGTTATAATTATCCTATTGCCATTTTAACCTTTTTCTGTCCCTGATTTTGTCCCGTTACGTTACAATCTCTTTCTGCCTTCCATCATCAACACTTCGGTAATCAGTCTCTCCTGACTCCCACCACATAAAATATTCTTACCCAGGCTTCCATGTGCTAAGCAGCCTGGAAAGTCTCTGACAGGCCTTTTCCCAACGACATGCAGTCTTTGACTGAGTGGGCTAACAAAATCTAATGGTATTGTAGATGAAAAACATGGTTGCAAACTACATTAAAATTTTACAGGGAACCTCTTTCAAATCTTGTGATGAAGGCCACTGATTAGAAACCTCAAGCAAGCAGAATATAGAATGTTCAGACACACTTTCTTTTTAATAGTGAAGTTTCATTTAGATCAGAAGCAGGTGAAATGGCAGGGAAATAAAAGAACACTTGAAGGTTGCCACAGATGAGAGCCTTGTTTGAGTCTGAGGGATGGAAAAAATTATAAAGGAAATGAAGATCTACAGTTAGGACTGGGAGAAAGTGGGCCAAGCACATTCTCCATCATTAACATAGGGAGAGACTGTAATGAGGAATACTGTATTGTAACAGCCAGCCTTGACCAAGTGTTAGAATTAATTTATGAACGTTTGTAAGTCTTTTTTTCCCAAGTGACACCTTAGAAGATACACAAGCACATGAATGAAGTTACAAATAATTTTAACTCCAATTGTTATTTAGAGTCTCTGAACTATTACATTTTCATTGTATTGGTCACTTTCTTCCGGTTTCTAAAATATAATGAGAGTGACTGAGCAATCAAAGAGAGCAATCCGCATTACAAAATTCAGATGGTCAGTTAAGGGCTAAGCAATGATCATTCAACAGAAGGAACTTTACCGTCTGGTACAGTACCTAACACACCAGACGATGATTTATGTAGGGAGATCACGACAGCATTCGAGACCATAGATCAAATAGCCAATAAAATGTATCCCTCTAGAAGGAGCTCAAGAGCAGCTCACAGAACTACTCAAACCCTATTCAGCAGAAGGGGAGCCATAGAAACTGCATAATACATTCCATATCAATATTTATTACATGCAAAAAATATTAAAAATAAACTTTTATTAAAATGACACAGCAGCACTGCAACTGATAATCATTGAGAATGAAACTATATAACAAATGTAACAAGTAAAATCCCTCCATTAATGCAACAAAATGGAAAGCAGCAAAGCCCACAGTAAATATATAATCTAATGGTAGTAATGATGCATAGGAGGGTACCTATTGTGGATTTTAGATCACCAGTGTTTATTGCAGGATTCATCTTCACCTTGTGCCAAAAATAAAAACCTATAATAAAGAGCACACATTTGAGTTCATTCTGTCTAACAAGCCAGTGTCCTGGATCTCTCATTGTCACCCTGGACTTCATCTATTCTATTTCTGCTGTTTAAGCACCAGATATTCTAATGAACAAGACTTTCTTAAATATATGGATTTCTTCAGAAAATGAACTTTCTTATCATGTCCTTATCCAGTATGTTATGTTTAAAAGGGTCCCTAAAATCAGCTATCTAAAGACTACCACCACATTACGTGTTAGGAGTCAAATGCTGCATTTCAACATTTCAAAATAGGATCATTTATTCATCAGATAAGTCTGGTTTTAATAATGCTTCCTAAATATCAGTTAGGAGTATTTTGTTTTATTAAAAGTACCATTGTGTATATTATTCGTTGCTTATTTACCACTTAAAGCAGTACCTCATGTTATCTTACAAATTCTGCATCCGTCCCTGCCAACTATTTGGAGCACTAACTTCATGTATCTTTCAGTGTACTTGTCTTCCAGTTTGTAGACTTCAATGTAACTGGTTTACAGAGCAATTTGTGTTCAACATCATCGCAATAAAAATATTGAACATTTCTCATCTAGCGTATGTTTTAATTCTGAGCACTGGACACCTGCAAAGATAGATTCACAGCACTGTATTAACATGGACTGTTTATATAACAACTCATGTTGAATGATATCAAGTCACTTCAATTACCAATAGTTTCTCTTCATTGAGGATTCCATGTAAAGAGGGCTATGCACAATATAAACTCAAATTGTCAATCAGAATTCAAATTGGACCCCTTATGATATACAAATTCAAAGTTTTACCTCCTAGTGTGCTGAAGCTAGTTATTGTATATTGAATGGGTGAGGGCTCTGGTTATTGCAGTAGAATTTCCAACAAAGGGCAACAAATCAATAATTGACAAAATAATCCTTTGGTGTTCCCAATTAGCTTTCATCTTTTTCTCGCTCCTCCATTCAGTTGCTCTGCTGAGATAGAGTTGCAACTCGTCATTCTTCCTGCTTGAATCGAAACAACCAGTATCTATGGGCTTCTGGGTGCCTGTGCCTGTCCCTGTCCACATTGTCTGCTCAAACAGTGCACCATCAGCAGGAATTGCTTCATGGCAATCAGAAACAGGGGCTCAAGACAACATGTTCCTCCATAGAGCATGGGCAGTAGCACCAATTGCAGTACTGCTTACTGTCCCAATTGAATTAAGCTAACCTACATAAGATAAAATGCTCTCAGCACCATAATAGCATGATTATCTTGAAACAGACATATCTTGAGACATAAAGCTTCCTTACCTCTTACAGTGATTGTACTCGACTTTTTGGCAGGGTTGCCCACATTGTTGTTAGCGAGACAACTGTAAGCTCCGGCCTCCTCTACATTGATTGAATGCAACGTTAAGGTCCCTCCTTTTAACACACTTGTTTTTGGAAGAGGTCCAATGGCCTTGATCCAGGTTAGGGTGGGAGGGGGGTCTCCGCCAGTCGTGACACACACCATGGAAAGTGAATCCCCAGGGTTTACTACAATATGCTCAGGAACCAACAACTTGATGGAAGGGGAAGCTGTAAGGAAAAAAAATCAATGGAAGAAATATAAATATGGATGCTTAGTCATCTTTTATCAAGTCTGCAAAGAACACACTTTTACTCAAAAATTTAAATTTTACATGGTGACAGACAGCTTCATAAAAGCCCAGTAATTAGATGATCATTCGTTTAAAAAGGATCATTTCTATTGCCTGTGATACATTCACCATAAAAGCATTATTATTAGTGAGAAAAAAAACAAACATTAAATAGTTCACTCTTATTTTGAATTCTACTATTGAGCAATTAGTTATGTTAAGAGCTGCAAAACCAATTTGTAGGATATCAGTGAAGCCATTTACTGACATTCCTGGTCATTGATGTCAAAGCAGCATCTCGAGCCAAGTGTGGACACTCAAATGAACCATCTCTATTGGGTGAAATGAGGGAATCCGTTTAAAATAGGATCATTTATTCATCAGATAAGTCTGGTTTTAATAATGCTTCCTAAATATCAGTTGGGAGTATTTTGTTTTATTAAAAGTACCATTGTATATATTATACGTTGCTTATTTACCACGTAAAGCAGTACCTCATGTTATCTTACAAATTCTGCATTCGTGCAACATTTTAGATAAAACAGGAGAAGCATGCATTAGAGTCTAGGGGCAGCATGCAGCTCTATCCTGTTCCATTAGATATTTCTGAAGTGGTTTGACAAAAATGATGAGCACACAGCTGCATGAATGCAAGTTGAATGTCAGGATCTTGGATTTTAGGTTTACATAACCTACCAAAGTCTAAACTCAATAGTTCTACCCCCTTCAGTGGACTATCACAATTTAAGTCCTATTTAGTGTGGGAAGCATTAAAATGAAGGTTCTTGCCCTGCTGAGATTAAAGTGACTGATTGACAATTTCCATGCAGCCTACATAAATATCTTGCCTGTCAATCATGATTATATTTCAAAGCATATCAGGGGACAAGTCTTAAGACTAATCGTGAGTCTCAGATGCTCTCTGTAAGCAATGTGTATTAGAGGGTGTTTCAGTGCAGGAGTGGCAAACTGTGTTGCAAATGACATTTTAAAACCCTGTGAGGCATAGCTAATTGTCTTTCTTTGTAAATAGTTCTTCAATGTTCAAGATTGATTTTAGTAAGAACAATAATGGGCTCATTCAATTGGAATCACCTGGAAATCGCTGGTTTGAAGCCTGGTGGTCTCTGTCTATTTTTAGTCCTGATTTCTCAGTGGAGTGTTCTGGACCTGCAGGGAGTGCATGTCATTATTCATCTTTCCCATTGGTAATAATCAAGCCGGCTGGTACATGTGGCATATGAAGGTCATTGTGCCTGAAGCAGCAGCTTGTTTTCCTACCGATAATGTTTCTGCACAGAGGCTCATAGAAAGATATTATTTGTCAGTAACTCATCCTGGTTTAGCATATTCATTGTAATTCAATAGCTGCTTTTCACCAGCCATGGAGGTAAAGTCAATAGGCTAGATATCATACTCTATTTACTGAGAGCAATTGCTTCCCACAAACAACACAAATATCCCAGACACCACATACAGTTTAAAGACTATCATGTGACCAACAAGATAAAATTGTGGTGTAACTTTTCCTTAATACTGAAATCTTCGTCAGGAGTAGGCATAGTGAGTGCTGCAATCCCATAACTGTATAGCAATGAATTCACTTCAAATATATTGTTCTTCATTGGGCGTAAAACATTTTGGAACACACGGGGATCATGAAAGGCACTGTCTAATGCGAGTTACTTTTTTTTCCATTTTATTCATTGTAGCATCATTGATGGGATTTTATCCATCCTTTTTTCCCAAGCTGCTGATCAGTCATGTATAAAGTTGAGTCAATGCAGATGTTACACCATGCAAATCATTTTCACAGCAATACAATAAGGAAACAAAGCTTGGAGATGGTTCCTCTACACTGTCAGAACTATTGCCTGTTTTTGTTCATTCCAACATGCATTCAGCTCTCTATGTTTATCACAACAACCTTCACCATTTTTTTTTTGCAGCATCAATATTATTTCTTGTCCCTGTGGGAGTACGATCAAGATATTCATGGATCATGTAAATTGATGTGGAGGCAAATAGAGAGGAGGACAGCTGTAAGGAGAAGGATAGAAAAAGACTACTCAGATGGGCAGAGAAGTGGAAAATGGAATTGACCCCAGGAAACTGCAAAGTAATACACTCAGGAGGACTATTATGGCAAGGGATTACACTATGAATATTAGGTCCCTGGGAAGTACTGAACATCAAGAGGATCTTGATGTGTATATCCATAGATCAGAAGGTAGCAGGGCTAGCAAATAAAGTGATTAAGAAAGTGTATGTGATATTTGCCTTTATTGATAAAGCTTAGATTTCATTTATTTTTAGTACAGATTCTAGCATCTGCAGTAAGTTGCTCCGAATTAAAATACGAGGGCAAGGAAGTTATGCTGGAACTGTATAAAATGTTAATTAGGCCACAACAGGAGTAGGGTGAGCAGTTATGGTCACCACATGATATGAAGGATGCAATTGTACTGGATAGGGTACAGGAGGACTTACATGAATGCTGTCTGAGCTGGGAGGTCTGAGCAATAAGAAAAGATTGGAGAGGCTGAGTTTGTTCTCCTTGGAGAAGCAAAGTTTAAGAGAGGACCATAAAAAGATGTATAAGATGATGAGCTGCATAGATAGGATAGATTGAAAGCCATTTTTTTCCATTATTAGAGGGGGTTGATAACCAAGGAGCAGAGATTTAAGGTAAGAGGTAGAAGGCTAAGAGAATGGAAGAGAAACTTTTGTTTGAGGGTCTGGAATAAACTGCCTGAGAGGGTCGTTCCATCAGCAACTTTGAATTTAAGCAGTATTTAAATTTTTACTTGTTTTGGCTTGGCCTCCAGGTCTGAGTCAAGAGCTAGAAAGTTAGATGTACTCAGATTATGTTGACCAGTGCCAAATGTCTCCTGTGCTGTAAAAGTCTTTGAGTCTATGAGTTAAGATTTTGAAAAGTTGAGAAACTCTTACTGAGTGAGAGCACTATATACAATTGCAGAGAGTAGCTATGTTGGAGGCTTTGCAATGATACATGAATTCTTGTCTTGCAAAATGGAGTATGTGCATTATGTAATGTGAAAATTTCTACAGCAATTTGAGTATCCACATCAATAACACATACAACAGCTGACTCGCAAAATTAAACTACACCATTTCTCATCTGAATGCACGTAATACTGAAAAAGTTACCTCCAAAAATCAATGAACTAAACAGTGCCCAACACTGTCCTCCCAAACACTAGATCTAATGGAAATTTAGATTATTTGTTTTGCTGTGTCTTCATTGTGTATTGAAAATCTAACCAAGAGTGTTATCCCTGTTAATGTTGCAACTCTAGACACATAAGTAAGCTGCTTTGGTTGGTGCTAAGCTCAGTTATTAAGGCTAATGAAATGGTATTTGCATCAGTTCAGCTGGTGGCACTTAAACAGCAAAGGATTCTGTGCATTAGCATCCTGAGGGCTTTTAACCTCAGAAAATGACTCTGCCTGGAGTTTGAAAGGCCACATAAATCAATATAATAGATGCAAACCACTCATAACCGAGAAATCAAACACAGTGTATTGCTGACAGTAATGTGGTCTGTAGACTGCTTGGAATCACTTGCTGCTTCCAGAAACCCTTGTAACCCTGTAGTACAAAGCTCATCTTTCACTGTGTGCCTCTAATGTGCTCATTGAAAGCATTCAAACCTCTGTTTGTTTGATGATGCTTGGCACCTGTGTTGGGTTACACTGCCAAGGTGTGAAGCAATAATTGCAACTAAATGCCAGTACAGTCGCTTATCCCTTTGCTTGTAAATTTTGGTCAGGTTTCTTTTGGCTGCTGCAGGAAAGATGGTAATCAAGTATCTGATCCACCTCAGTAATCACTTTATGGATGGATAGGGGCAACAAAACAAATAGGTCAAGATACCACTGTGAGTGCGAATGCGGTTATTATGGTAACAAAAACTAAACCAGTGCTAAGAATTCCTTCATTATAATAATGATCTTGTAGCATTTGAAACACGTTACTAAGATCATGATGTTGAGTCATGTAAACAGAATTATCCTCTACTTTTAGTCTGTAACAACAATTTTACTGGAGAGCAGCTGATAGTTCAAGTTTCAAGGCCTAACCATTTAACTTGCATATAAACACTTAACAACTGGAGCTCCTCAGAGAATTATAGAAAAGTATTGGTCTATAATGGTTTAGATTTTGCTGTGAGCTAGCAAGGTTCAGTTTTCACCATTCACCTTGCTTACAGCTGCCCACAGATCTTTTGCAGGTTTATTGGCAATGATTCCCAGTAATCCTTTGCCAATTTGAATTCAGTGTCCTGTGAAGGACACCTCTGTGGGGTCGATGGAAAGGACAAGTAATCGGGAGACTTCTCAATCAAACAAAATTAAAGCACTTTCAATGAGGTCCAGGATCAGTAAAGAAGTAGTAAGCAAAAACAAATTACATGTAAATTATATTTGAAGAACAATTAAGATTAATAAATGCAAATGGGAATGAGAGAAAGATATGCAAGAGAAAGACAGGAAAACATTTTCAAAAGAAAAAGAAAACACAAATTTAATTTCTTTATGAGTGCAAGGGACTATATGCATAAATTATTTTTTTCAAGGTTAGAGAGATTGTTCAGCTGCCCAAAGGTGCACAGATGCTGAAAGAAGATTAAGCTCAAATTGGCTATAATAGAATCCTACATCAAATACAGCATCCATTTGGTCCATCATGACTTTTCTGGCTCATTAAAAATGTTATCCTATTAGTTTCATGCCCTACCTCTAATTTGTGTATTTACTTGACTACACTCAACGTTGGCTGCATGCATGTTGGCTCATTTATTCTTTAATCGGTCTTCAAGTGTTTGACTGTGTTGTGCATGCATTCTTGTCAAGGAGAAGGTGTATGACTGCAGCCCTTGCATATTTAAAAAAAAACACATTTCTATAACGGCCAAAAACTTCCCTAACCTGTGCTGTTTCTACCTTCAAAAGCTGCCTTAAAACATAACTTTTTAATCTTCAGTAACATCCTCTAACTATCCTGCTGTTCCAACTTTGCCTCAAACCATAAAGTATCTTTGCATAGTCTTGGAGATTCCTATCAAAGCAGGGTTCAAGCCTCCAATTGCAATTTTTTTATATGCCAAGTCAGGGCTGCATGACATGCATTGACACTTCAGGCAATTCTTGCTGTTTAGGATGTAGGTTTGCTCACTGAGCTGTAGGTTTGATATCCAGATGTTTCATTACCTGGCTAGGTAACATCGTCAGTGGTGACCTCCAAGTGAAGTGAAGCTATTGTCTCCTGCATTCTATTTATATGTTTGTTCTGAATGGGGTTCCTGGGGTTTGTGGTGATGTCATTTCCTGTTCGTTTTCTGAGGGGTTGATAGATGGCATCGAGATCTATGTGTTTGTTTATGGCGCTGTGGTTGGAGTGCCAGGCCTCTACGAATTCTCTGGCATGTCTTTGCTTAGCCTGTCCCAGGATTGATGTGTTGTCCCAGTCGAAATAGTGTTTTTTTTCCCTCCGTGTGTAGGGCTACGAGGGAGAGAGGGTCGTGACTTTTTGTGGCTAGCTGGTGTTCATGTATTCTGGTGGCTAACTTTCTTCCTGTTTGTCCTACGTAATGTTTATGGCAGTCGAGATTAGATTATTAGATTACTTTACAGTGTGGAAACAGGTCCTTCGGCCCAACAAGTCCACACCGACCCGCCGAAGCGCAACCCACCCATACCCCTACATTTACCTCTTACCTAACACTACGGGCATAGCCAAATCACCTGGCCTGCACATCTTTGGACTGTGGGAGGAAACCGGAGCACCCGGAGGAAACCCCCGCAGACACGGGGAGAATGTGCAAACTCCACACAGTCAGTCGCCTGAGGCGGGAACTGAACCCCTTGGGTCTCTGGCGCTGTGAGGCAGCAGTGCTAACCACTGTGCCACCGTGCCGTCCTTGCATGGAATTTTGTAGACGACATTGGTTTTGTCCATGGGTTGTACTGGGTCTTTTAAGTTTGTTAGTTTTTGTTTGAGAGTGTTGGTGGGTTTATGTGCTACTAGGATTCCGAGGGGTCTTAGTAGTCTGGCTTGATGATGAGATCGGGATTGGAGCAGAGGGAATGTAGGGCTGCACGTTGTGATGGTGAAAGGTTGGGGCAGCAGTTGGAAATGAAGAGGTCGAGGGCAGGTAATAGGCCAGTGCGGGGTGTCCAGGTGGAGGCAGGTAATAGGGCAGCGCGGGATGTCCAGGTGGAGGCAGGTAATAGGCCAGCGCGGCATGTCTTATCCCCTCTAGTCCAGGAACTCCCCACAAACGTTCGAGACACTACCCATGCCCTTTACCTCCTCCAAGACTTCCATTTCCCTGGCCCCCAATGCCTCATCTTCACCATGAATATCCAACTCCTCTACACCTCCATCCGCTATGACCAGGGCCTCCAAGTCCTCAGTTTTTTCCTCTCCCGACGTCCCCAATAGTACCCTTCCACCGACGCTCTCATTAGTTTGGCTGAACTGGTCCTCACCCTTAACAATTTCTCCTTCGAATCCTCCCACTTCCTCCAGACCAAAGGGGTAGCTATGGGCACACGTATGGGCCCCAGCTATGCCTGTCTCTTTGTTGGCTATGTAGAACAATCGATCTTCCGTAATTACACCGGCACCACTCCCCACCTCTTCCTCCACTACATTGATGACTGCATTGGCGCCAACTCGTGCTCCCGCGAGGAGGTTGAGCAATTCATCAACTTCACCAACACATTCCACCCTGACCTTAAATTTAACTGGACCATCTCTGACACCTCCCTCCCCCTCCTGGACCTCTCCATCTCCATCAGTGACGACAGACTTGACACTGACA
>NC_057719.1:33286206-33331692 GCF_004010195.1 Chiloscyllium plagiosum
TTGGATGTGAGCATAACAGGTATAGTTAGTAAGTTTGTAGATGACACCAAAATTGGAGGTGTAGTGGACAGCGAAGAAGGTCATCTCAGATTACAACAGGATTTTGATCAGATGGGCCAATGGGCTGAGAAATGGCAGATGGAGTTTAATTCAGATAACGAACAGGAAATGACATCACCACAAACCCCAGGAACCCCATCCAGGACAAACATATAAGTAGAAAGCAGGAGACAACAGCTTTGCTTCACTTGGAGGTCGCCACTGATGATGTTACCTAGCCAGGTAATGAAACGTCTGGATATCAAACTTACAGCTCAGCGAGCAAACCTACACTCTAAACCTCAACCTGAGCTACAAACCTTCATAAACCTTGCAATAATTCTTGCTGTTTTCACACTGACTAATTCTATACCGTATCAACCTGCAAACATAGGTATTTGCTCAGCTTAAATACTAAATATGTGGTTTGAGGAATATATATCTCAAGTGAGTTCTTGGTGGCTGCTACATTCATTATGTCTTTTAGTTCCTGCAAGTAAGGAATAATCACCCTTTTAGACTCAAATGTTTGTACTTCATCAAGCGTATTTCCTCCGGTTCTTCATGTGGTTGCATGGAGGCTTATTACTCAACAGCTGAAACAGAAAATGTGATGCTCTGGATATAGATTCCATTAATAATCAATTCATAACTCTTTATGAATTATGTAACTAAAGACCATCCTTCCTTCTTGAAAGTGTTTTGCCTCTAGATCAATATAACCATTACATTCATTAACTTTGTTCTGGATAATTTAAACTGTATAAGGTTAATGATCACTGCCGTAATTCAACTGAACACCTTAAGAATCTGTGTTGGCTGTTTGTCTCAAGATGTTATTCATACTATCACTTAAGTGGTAGGGTCTTGTGTCTCTATCTTGCAGATTTGGCATTCATCATTCCCATTGGAGAATTGGCTTACACTGTAATGTTTTAAAACTATGATTCCATCACACAAGTATTCTAGAATCAAAGGTATGATATCTTTAAAACTACGGGGACTAGCAGAAACAGCATTTTAAATGGTTTTAATGTTGAATTAGATTGAAATAAATCAATCCAAATTAGTGCCACTAATAACAAGAGAAAAATTGATTGAAATGTGCAAATTAAAATTATTTTCCACAGAAATAATGCATAGCTACTGCTCGTGATAAATTGTGAGGCTGATGCTGCAAAGTCATTTCGGAATTTCACGCAATAAAGTACTTTTAGAAATTTTAACAGGCACCTGGTGAAGAGGGAAAGGTCAGCTAGCTCCTTTAGAGGTCAGAAAAGAAAAGGTAAGAATTTATGTACAACTGTGAGATGAATGGGACTGACAATAAAAATCAGGTCAGAGATTTTCAGCAATTCAGCTCACCTCTTCCGCCAAAGTCAATTCATCCAACTCAGTAACATGAGTTTCTGGGCTGAGGTAAGAGTCAGTTCATGCTGTTGATTTTCTGAACAAGTGTTATGATCCCAGCTGATGGTACTACTAGACAAGTCAGATTTCAGAGTAAAACCTGGTTTGTTAGATCATAAATGTAATTTTAGCTTTCTGTTTACTTGGTGATCAGTCATTGATCATTTTTCTAAGATGGCTGCTAACATACTTTAAACAAAACAACATAAAAAGTTTGTCATTCAAAAGAAAACAAAAACATAAACATTATTATTCTTTAAAAGAACGGCATGAAAAAAAACTTTATTACAAATATCAGATATAAAGATTCATCTTTTAACTGACAACAAGCACCTTCAAACTCTCAAACCTCAGTGAAAGTCACTTTATCTGCATTCTAAAGACCCTTATTCCATCAAGGACTGTAATTAGTTTATTTTTAGGAATTTTTCTGCATTCATTTGTTGCTTCCTTTTAGTTAATACCTCTTCCTTAGACCCACAAATAAATTGCTATCTTATTTCTTAAGATAGATTCATGATACTCCTCTTCCTTATCCTCTGTTTTCTAGAACCTTTCTCTTTGTGACACATTAGCCACTCAAGTCTTCTGAAGGACCTTCTTCTCTCCAACTGAAACTGAAAAAGCACACTGCTTTTTGAAAGTAATTTGACTATTATCCTGTTTCCCTCTGTCATTGGACATCTTGTTGCTAAGCGACAGGGTAATTATTTTGCTCTCCTCTACCCATGTTTTTAATGTATTGAACTACTCGCCTCAAGAGCTCAGATTGTAAGTTTGCTCACAGAGTTGGAAGGTTAGTGCTCAGATGTTTCATCACCACTTTAGGTAGCATCATCAGTGAGCCTTCGTTGAAGCACTGGTGTACTGTCCCACTTTCTGTTTGTGTGTCTGGGTCTGTTGTAGTGGGTGATATCACTTCTGGTTCTTTTTCTGAGAGGTTGGTAAATGGCCAAATCAATGTGTTTGTTGATGGAGTTTTGGTTTGAATGCCAGGCCTCGAGCAATTCCCATATGTGCCTTAGTTTAGCTTGTGCCAGGATAGATGTATTGTCCCAGCTGAACTAGTGTCCCTCGTTGTCTGTGTGACTTACCTTCCAGAGGCAAATGAGAGTTGGCTGCGTGCTCTGTTTCACAAGACATGGCTCACTCCTGCCATACTTGACTGTGCCTTGCAAGCTGACAGGTTCTTTGTACATCGCATGGACCGCACGGCATCCTCATGTCAGGCAAAGGACAGTGGGTTATGCTTCCTGATCAACAGCTCCTGGTGCTCAGACATGGCGACCCTAGCTAGCCACTGCTCCCTGGACCTAGAATACCTTACAGTGAAATGTCATCCCTACTATCTGCCGTGTAGGTTCATCTCCTCCATCCTAAAAGCAGTCTATGTACAATCCCAGGTGGATATGAAGAATGCCCTGGATGAAATCTACACTGCCGCAAAACTCTGATGATGAAATTCCCTGTGACCTTATTCATCATGGCCGGCAACATCAACCTGGCCAACCTTAAGAGGGTGCTGTCAAAGTCCCACCAACGCATCCCCTGCCCCACCAGAGGACTGAACACCCTGGACCACTGCTACACAACCAACAAAGATCCTACTGCTCCATCCACCACCGACACTGCAGAAAATCACTGTGTTCCTCCTCCCAGCTCACAAGCAGAAGCTGAACCGAGAAGACCCTTCACAAAGAGAAGTGTAATGCTACTCCGAAGTAGCGAAAGACCATCTCTAGGACTGCTTGGAGTTGGTGGACTGGACCGTGTTCAAGTACTCAGCAGAAAACAGAGTAAAGATCCTTTGATAAGGTTCCCCATGGAAGGCTCATTCAGAAAGTTAGAAGGTATGGGATACAGGGAAATTTGGCTGTCTAGATAAAGAATTGGCAGGCCAAAAGAAGACAGCGAGTGGTAGTGGATGGAAAGTATTCTGCACGGAGGTCGGTGACCGGTCGTGTCCTGCAGGAATCTGCTTTTGGGCCTCTGCTCTTTGTAGATTTTATAAATGACTTGGAGGAAGATATGGAAGGGTGGGTTAGTGAGTTTGCCGATGTCACAAAGGTTGGTGGAGTTATTGGCTAGTGTTGAGGGTTGTTACAGGCTACAAGACATTGACAGGATGCAGAGCTAGGAAGTGGCAGATGGACATCAACCTGGATAAGTGTGAAATGATTCATTTTAGAAGGTTGAATTTGAATGCTGAACACAAGGTTAAAGACAAGTTTCTTAGCAGTGTGGAGGAACAGCAGGATCTTGGTGTCCATGTACACAGAGCCCTCAAAGTTGCCACCCACCTTGATAGGGTTATTAAGAAGGTGTATAGTGTTTTGGATTTCATTAACAGGGGGATTGAGTTTCAGAGTCAGGAGGTTTTGCTGCAGCTGGTTCGACTACACTTGGAACATTGCGTCAAGTTGAAAGGGTTCAGAAAAGATTTACAAGGATGTTGCCAGGCTTGTAGGATCTGAGCTGCAGGGAGAGGCTGAACAGGGTGGGACTGTTTTTCCTGGAGTGTCGGAGGCTGAGGGGTGACCTTATAGAGGTTTACAAAATTATGAGGGGCATGGATAGAGTAGCTAGGCAAAGTCTTTTCCCTGGGTTTGGGGAGTCCAGAACTAGAGGGCATAGGTTTAGGGTGAGAGGAGAAAGAGATAAAAGAGACCTAAGGGGCAACATTTTCACACAGAGGGTGGTGGTGTATGGAAGGAGCTGCCAGAGGATGTGGTGGAGGCTGGTACAATTGCAACTTTTAAGAGGTATTTGGATGGGTATATGAATAGGAAGGGTTTGGAGAGATATGGGCCGGGTGCTGGCAGGTGGGACTAGATTGGGTTGGGATATCTGGTCAGCACGGATGGGTTGGACCGAAGGGTCTGTTTCCATGCTGTACATCTCTATGACTCTAAGTTCTGGTCACCTCATTATAAGAAGGATGTTGATGCTTTAGAGAGGATGCAGAGGAGATTTACCAGGATGCTGCCTGGATTAGAGGGCTTGTCTCATGAAGAGAGTTTGAATGACCTCGGGCTTTTCACAGTGAAGAGAAGAAGGAAGTGAGGTGACTTGAAAGAGGCATACAAGGTAATGAGAGGCATAGGTAGAGTAGATAGGCAGAGGTAGGTTCTTTATGCAGAGAGTGGTGGGTGCATGGAACGCACTGTGAGATGGATGAACCAGGAAATCCACTCCCTACTGAAGACCAGGCATGCAGCATTCAAGTTAGATGACACAGAACTATACAGGCAATCCAGATATGACCACTGCAAATCCAGCAGGGATGCCAAGAGGCAGAACTGGATCAAGTTAGAGGCCCAAACCAACTATACAGACATCCGCTGTCTGTGGCAAGGCCTAAACAACATAACAGGACACAAAATAAAGCAGCTGAAAATGTCTTGCTGGAAAAGCGCAGCAGGTCAGGCAGCATCCAAGGAACAGGAGAATCGACGTTTCGGGCATAAGCCCTTCTTCAGGAATGAGGAAAGTGTGTCCAGCAGGCTAAGATAAAAGGTAGGGAGGAGGGACTTGGGGGAGGGGCTTTGGAAATGAGATAGGTGGAGGGAGGTCAAGGTGAGGGTGATAGGCCGGAGTGGGGTGGGGGCGGAGAGGTCAGGAAGATGATTGCAGGTTAGGAAGGCGGTGCTGAGTTCGAGGGATTTGACTGAGACAAGGTGGGGGGAGGGGAAATGAGGAAACTGGAGAAGTCTGAGTTCATCCCTTGTGGTTGGAGGGTTCCCAGACAGAAGATGAGGCGCTCTTCCTCCAACCGTCATGTTGCCATGGTCTGGCACTGGAGGAGTCCAAGGACCTGCATGTCCCGCTGTTCATGGCCCGCGACAGTTCTAATCTCCCAGCTTGTCTCAGTCCCCCTACAATTTGCCTACCAGTGAAACAGGTCCACAGCGGACACCATTTGCCTGGCCCTGCACTCATCGCTGGAACATCGAGAAAACAAGGACACCTACGTCAGACTCCTGTTCATCAACTACAGGTTCACCTTCAACACCATTATCTCCTCCGGACTGATCTTAAAGCTCTGAGACCTAGGCCTCAGCTCCACCCGTTGGAACTGAGTCCTCAGCTTCCTGATCTATAGACCGCAAAAAAATGAAGACAGACCACTGCACCTCCTCTACACTAAAACTCAACACTGGAACCCCCCAGGGATGTGTTCTGAGCTCCCTACTGTATTCCCTGTACACCCACGACTGTGTCGTCAAATTTCAAATGAACATCATCTACAACTTTGCAGATGACATCAGTGTGGGAGGACGGATATCTAACAACAATGAGTCAGAATACAGAAAGGAGATGGTGACATGGTGCAATGATAACATCACCAAAATTAAAGAACTGATCATTGACTTCAGAAAGAAAGGAGGAGATCACACCCCAATGAATTGGAAGTTGAGAGGGTGGAGAGCGTCAAGTTCTAGGAGTGACGATAACTAACAATCAGGTCCTGGATCTCCCATGTAGATGAGATGGTCAAGAAGGCACAACAACACCTCTTCTTCCTCAGGCAGCTTAGGAAATTTGGCATTTCCAAAAGGACCCTCATCAACTTTTACCATGGAAAACGTACTGTCCGGGTGCATAGCCCAGACCATCACGTAAGCCAACTTGCCATCCATGGACTCCACTTACAGCTCTCATGCAGCAGAAAGGTGGCCAACATCATCAAAGACCCATTTCATCCCCGTAATGCTCTCTTACAACCTCCTCTGTCAGGCTGAAGACACAGAAGCTTCAACACACGCACCAGCAGGCTCGGGAACAGCTTCTTCCCTGCCGTTATTAGACTAATGAATGGATTCTCTAACTTCAAATGGCATTTATCATGTTAATGTTGATCTTGCTGCATATAGTCCTGTATGGTGTAACCTGTATGCCTCACTCTGTCCAAGTGTATTTCACCTTATGATCTGTATGTCCTTGCTTATTATGATCTGCCTGCGCTGCTCACAAAGTTTTTCACTGTATACGTCACAATAAATCAAATGGATCAGTCAATCAGGAAGAAGGTAGAAGTGGGCTATGCTTGTCTGGAGGAATTTGAAATAGGAAGCTATGCATGGGAGAACTCTGGAGGAGACGAGGTAACTGGCAAATCCTGGAAATGTCTAGGGGAGAGAGAAGGAAGTGTTTGAGAGTTGACATTCAGTCTGCTTCAGGTCAGCAAACCAGATGACAACAGCACCACCCTTCTAAACAAAGGTTTGATAACAAAGTCAGGGTTAGCCCGGAGAGAACAGAGTGTAGCAAATTCAGAGGGAGACAGGTCAGCCAAGTGAGGGGAACAGAGAAATTAAAGCAGCCAATGTCATGTTGCCAGTTCTCAATGAGAGATTGGATGCCAAAAAAAGACCAAAGGGAGAGCTCTGGGTGGTGGGGAATATTGGAGACAGATGAAAAGGGCCTTTGAAGTGAGCACAGGTTAGGCTTAGGGTCCTGACAAATGAAGTGGGCAACAAGGCAAGTACAACAGAAGAAAACATTATGAAGGACTTTGTGACTGTGAGTGACAATAAATATGCTGAGTAAATTTCCAGGCCAGTTTGTAAGCTCTGTCTGAGTATCTTCTGAGTATTTCTGTGTCTTCCACTTAATGTATAATCTATTATATATAATGGACAAAAAATTGCCTATTAAGGTTAAGTTGTGTTTAAATTGAGTTGATTCTGGCCGAAACACTGTATTACTCAAGAGAGTATTTAATGTTTTTTTGTAAGATTCTTGTACAATAACAATTAATTTGCTTCCAATCATGGAATCTTGTGGCTCCATTCTTTTAGGAAATAACTGAATTTCAGATATTTTCTTTTCAAATATACATTTATTGGTGGAACACACTGATCATAATACTGGAGCATTATTGAACATATTTCCTGCAGTTTTTTAATGTGTCTGGTGGTCTAAAACGTCATGGTTTGGTATGTAGTTGCAACCCAACAGTAAATGTAGCACAGCCAGATATACATTCCGATGGTAATCAGTACCTAACTCTTAACTATGTTACAACAAAATAGCAACATCAATCTATTTTGCTTTAGTCCAGTGTGTAAATTGTCCACAAAAATGTGCCCTCAACGTTTTGGAGGATTGGCCTGCCATCTCCAGAGTTCAGAGACTGATTTCCCAAACAATGTGATAGGTCAGGTGATGAAACCTCCACAAATAGCTCCCATAATGCATAAAGTAAGAAGAATGGACAATGTGAGGCACATTGCTTCCAAAATGTGTTCTACTATTCGCTGTCTTTTTTTAAAAAATCGGACTGATGAGAAAATATTAAGTATTAAGGCGCGATATAAATCCGAACAAGATATTGCTCACCTCCTCTTATGTGATGTTAAATGTTCACCACAGATGCAGTTGTTTCTTTTCTAAAGCAAGATTGTTAACATTGGATCATTGTGTGGAGTCGTTTGGGGTGAATGTGCTGCAATATTTAAACGAGATATTTCATGCCAAAGATATGCATTTTGATTCCAAAGTGCCTTCCATTTTTGCATATATTATGAATGCAATAATGTGCACTTCTATTACCCATAGGTCAGTTTGAGGAAGGGGCAAAATACAACGTAACCACAAAGATTTAAAAACACATGATCACCTATGGAATTTTGCTCAGTTTCAGCTAATAAGCTGATTCAGTAAGTGCCATTTTAGAGTTTCTTTACAATTATAAAAAAGTATATTCTTCATGCTTTTAATGAGAGGGTGTGAACTGGCAGCTAGCATATGAAACATAGACCTGCCTATATTTCTCCGTCGTTGTTAAATGGCCTGTTGTGTGATTCCAGGCTTTATTGACTTTATTTCCCACCAGCCTTGGTAACATAATTCACAGAATGGTACTTACACTCCCTATGCCCACATCACTAAAAGATTGAACTGCCACGTGACTCTCAGAAGGTTACATTCTAATAGAATGCAAGGTTGCCCTTCATGCAATGCATATTGAATCACTCCAGTCTGTTCAGTATAAAGGGCACAACAAAATTAGCAGTTTAAAGGTTTGGCAGCAGTTTGAAAATTAAATGCCTCTTCAGCTTTCAAAATAGCAGTCATTACTGCCCAAAGAGCACCTAACCCAGGCATTTGCAAATAATAAATACACTTGAAGAAACACGAAACAGATCCCAAAACATGGAGCTCTCTGAAGAAAAATATGCACCAATTCACTGCTGGACTAAAACTAAACACACAAATGAGTAAAAGACTGGTGGGCTTTTCATACTTGTATGCTCCCATGCTTCTGAAGATGTAGCAAATTTGTACTTTAATCATCTGCTTATACTGACGTGTGACAGGATGGTTATTCATTCTCATCATCTCCATTGATACTCTCAGAGTGACACATGATGGTAAAGAGACTGAAAATGTACAGTGAAGTAATTCCTGCCCACATCAGTTTCCATGTAGCTTAAGAATTAATAATTGTTAGTGTAGAACCATTTGAAGTGAATCATAGAATCCCTATAGTGTGGAAACAGGCCAATCGGCCCAGTGAGTCCACACTGACCCTCCGAAGAGTATCCCACACAGACCCATTTCCCAACCCTGTCATTTTCACATTTTACATTTTCCCCTGACCAATATGCCTAACCTACACGACCCTAGATACTTTGGGCAATTTATCGTACCCAATTCACCTAACCTGCGCATCTTTGGATTGTGGGAGAAAACTGGAGCATCCAAAGAAAACCAATGCAGACATAGGGAAAATGTGCAAACTCCACACAGACAGTCACCTGAGGCTGGAATCAAACTCAGGCCCACGACGCTGTGAGGCAGCAGTGCTAACCACTGAGCAACTGTGCCAGCCAACAGAGTAATGGGGAAAGCTCACCCAAGATCAAACTGAATGCGCCTCCTTCGAAAGTAAGCAGATCACAATTAGCGAGAAAATGCAAGGGACAGGTAACCCAGGACCAGAAGCAATGGAAAGCTCTGATAACAACAACATAATTTTTAAAAATGAGTTCTGTTTCTTCATCAGATGTGTTTTTTTTTGTTGTTAATACCTGAAAAGAAATGTGCGTAACTGTGACAAAGAAGCGATTACAGTTGAAAGCACCTTCCTACAATAGTGTCAGTTAGTATCCATTTACTGCCTTCTTATCACACATCTAGTGACTCAACATTTCATTGTTATAACCCACTGATATCTCTAATTCTAGCTTGTGTTTCAACCATCAGAATGTGTTATTTTATTACTCATAGAATTTGCAGTTACAAGTGCTGCTAACACGTATTATCCTGCAGGGCGTTTTTGTTTGCTTCATGAATTGCACCCACACAATAACCCTCCCTCAACCCACTGATTCATAGAAAATTTTATTTGCACAGAAGCTCCTTCTTACTTGTCCTTCAAGGGGAAGCTGAGTGTGTTAACTACTGACAGTATTCTGAGGAAGGGTCATTGGACCTGAAGCATTAACTCTGACTTCTCTCTATAGAAGCTGTCAGACCTGCTGAGCTTTTCCAGCAATTTCTGTTTTTGTTTGTGTTTGGTAGAGTTCTGGAGTATACACAAGTGATTGCTGAGGCTAATCTGCGCCCAGAAACTTTGGCTGCAAAGAGGAGGGGATCCTACAGATGGCTGTAGTTTGAATAATCTGGTCCTGGGTTACCTGTCCCTTGCATTTTCTTGCTAATTGTGATCTGCTTACTTTCAAAGGAGGCACATTCAGTTTGGTTGTACCAGTGTAATGATCTTGGGTGAGCTTTCCCCATTATTCTGTTAAGAAGTTGGTAGTGAAATCTCTTGTTGAACTGCTGCTGTCCATGTGGTACAGGTACACAGACTTTATTGCATGACCATCCCACCCCAGTTGTGGCTGATACTATGGCGTGTACTTGGCATGTCAGTTTGGGTGAGGACCTCAGTTTTTTGTATTTTGTCCTGCTGTCTCACCTTCAGAAACTTTGAAGGTAGCTCACAGAAAAGGGGTCAAGCTTTTCAGCCTAATATTGGTACAGTCTAAGCCTCACATGCAGAAAGCAGAGTGGGTAGGAGTGTTTCTTACAGATGTACTCACCCTCATTTCCAGACTGCTGGATAAAGTATAAGAAGGATACAATTGCTTTGCCAGTTCTTGCATTTTTCTCATCATCATTATGGACAGGTAGAGACAGCTAAGGTAAGTGAATTTATGTGCTGACAACATCTGGCCAGGGAGTTTGAGATCCAAGTAAGGCTTTCATAGAGCAGGCTGTTAATTACTCCAGTGTTCTTCATGGAGATCATAAGGCTGAAGCTGGATTTATAGGAGGGCAAGACCATGTTACACTGCATTTCCAGCTCTGAACTGGCAACAGTCATCAACAAGCAAGAAATTATGAGGTATATCTTTTGCCTAGAGTCTTCTCAGGTATAAAGTCTAAAAATTCTACAGAATTTGAAACATCTGCTCCCAATGTGGAAAGGGATTTTTGAATGAGATGGGAAGAAATTGTTATTTGAAAATTTAGCTGTGCCTTGACCAGTTTTGTGCTCAAACACTCAACATCACTTACTGCGAGCATAACTTCAACTACAACGTAAATTTGACTCCAACTGTCCAGCCAAAAAGAAACTCTACCAAATTACTGGCAGAAGTTACTGATACTAAAAAGTCATGGTTTAAAATCCATGATCCTGAAATGATGACCTAGTACACCATGTATAAACAATCAGTTGGTTATTGAAAGTCCTTACTGATATTTCAGTACAAGGTTTATACCTTTTTTAAAAAAAAATGAGTTACAATGCTAAGCGAGTATAGAAATAAATGGGGTAAGTCTGTACATAATAGTATCATAAAGTGTAATTTTAAAACCCTGGCATTTACCCTCTTCTCCAATCTTATACCTTATGCATTTTAATTTTTCTCCTATAGTGTTGTGCAATAGAAAGCTAAACCATGAGAAACATTTGACATCTATCAAAAGATTAAATGCTGCATTGTTTGTAAACTTTCTAAGATAACTTTAACATGTGTTATAAATCAATTAAACGTGTTTTAGTTTGTTCCTGTAATATTCTGCATTTTATGGTGTAATCCTAGAGAACCATTTAAAATATATTTAAATTGCTAACTCTCTGAAAACATTGTTTCCATTACACACCAATACTCCCAATCTATTATAGCAAACTATTTATGAAATGTTCACCATTTCTTTGAAAGCAATCTGTATGATGAAAATTACCTTAAAGATCACAAAAACCATGTATATTCACATACATAGACCCTTTAGTGACCATTCATCTATAATTTTGTCAATACAGCATTGACTTTGGCCTGTAACTACATTTCAAAACCATCTATTTGTGAAGAGTAGCTGTGTATTCTGCAATGATGACCATTTTAAGTAAATTTCACTGTGTAGATTTATTGTAGTCCAGCAATAACCCTGCAGGGCTCTAAACTGCAAAGCCTGTGCTTTGAAGCTAAGTTACTTGACAATTTGTATTGAATAATACTAAACAATGCTCATAAAATTCCAGTGCCCTGAGCAAAAAATATAAGCCAAGCTCCGACACATCCATCACACTAACATAGTAAGTTACATAGTTAGGCTGACAGTCAATGATATAAGTTGAGCTGGAAGGTAATAATCAATAGCATATATTAGAGCTGTTGGTTGAAGTTAATTACAGACATTGACATTGTGCATTTTTAATGAGTGGAATAAGATAGCAGCCAAATACTTTACACTAAGACTAGAGGCTGGTAATAAATTGCATGCAGTAGAATTGTAAGGCACCATACAATTATATACGTTGAGGTGGGAGGCTGAAATGAATGACGTGTTAGAGCTGTAAAATGATATTAATGCCAATTTATGATGATTGAATCATATGTTACTGCGAATGCTGTCACTCTAGTCTATATGCTGAATTGTGTCAAAACATTTTGAATCAAACAAACCTAACTGCAATTAGAATATGCTTTCACCAAAAGTCACACAAACGGATAAATCAGTGGAGCAGATATAGAATCAGGTTTATCATTCAATGAGACAATGCATAGTATCATGACATGTACTGAAACTGCCCAATGTCCCATTAACAGTATGGATCTGATTTTGAAGTGAATAGGTTTGCAGACGTAGATCGATTCTGCATTCGTGACAAGGCTATAGTCTTATCCATTATAGGAACACTGTTTGCTAACCTACACTGATTCTAGTCCAACAATCACGGAATTTTTAAAAACTATCATTGTTGATTTCAAATCATTCCCTGGCTTTGCCACTCCTGATCTCAGCAACCTCCTTCGATCCAACAACACTTACAAATTTCTGAACTTCTCTATTGTTGAGTCTACTATATACACAGTTTTCATCTTTCTTCATTAGAGCTTATTCTCCTAGGCATCCATAACTCACCCTCTAGAATGGTTTCCTTGAATCTCTCTGCATCTCTCTCACTCTCTCTCTCTCTTCTCCAATGAGCTGCACCTTAGAATGCAGCCACTTTAGTCAAGAGCTAGGTTACCTGCTCGAATATAGTATTCCCTTAATTAACTCAATGTCAAATTTTGTTTTATTACACTCTGGTTGGTTAAAGGTGCAACATAAGTGAAATCCATTGTTGCTACTTTCACCTGCAGATCACCGTGATAGTGTTTAGTGATTCAGAAGAAACAATGTTCAATATATGTAACTGAAGCTGCATTATATTAAAACTGCCTTTCTTGTGCATCCAGGTGCATACAAAAACTGGTGCATTACTTTGACAGCTAGCCTGAAAGACACAGTGTAAATAGATAGTGGGCATCTCAGCTCTCAAACATTTGAATAGATTTGGATAATTGGTTCCTTCCAGCAGCCTACCACATTGTGCATGGGTGGTGCTGCACATTGTGAACTTACAGGGCTATTGCTAAAGTACCATAAATCAAAAAGGACTCAGCGGATGCGGATTGAATATTAAGAGGAACAAAGTGCCTGAACATGCATCATTTGTCTACATGGCTGTATTTAAAGTGAGACTTTACCTACCTGTAGCATTGCTGAGCTTGAATGAAACCATCTTGTCAGGGATATTACAAACATTTCTGACTGATGCAATGCAACTATAATTCGCATAATCCAGAGGACGTAGATTCTTTAATTTCAGGATCTTTATTTCACCCTGTTTAAAAAATAGCAATTGAGTAAGAATATACTTTTTGTAATGTAATACTGAATGAACAATACACTTAGTGCAAAAGCACCCCAAAGGTAGTAATACACAAAAGTCTGTAAAACTTAAAATTCAATAACTCAAACTTTAAAATTAAGTGTTATTATTTCATGAAATCATGTAACAGTATCAAATATTCTTGAAACTGAACCTGTTTATATATTGGGCTTAGCTTGAACTTATACAGCAAACTTGACATGTTAGAAAATGTGAAATATTCACAGTGAGGAGGAAAGCACAGCCTGCATTTCAACTAATTAGATTTCAGTTTTTAAAGATGTCATCATTTGTTGAATTTGTGGTGATACTAAACTTGAAGTTGACCTCATTTGAGGTCACTAACACAAATTACAAGCAAAGCAGGGTGAGCACATTTTTAATCATTGATGTGGTCCACAGCCATATTTTTCTTTTTGAGGAAAACAGTTTTACACTTCGACCATCTTAGTAACTACTCTGCTTCATCTGCTGATATTGGCCTGAACACAAAGATTCTACCTTTTGAGCTATTTTCTAAAATTGAACGATTGAACTAAATAATCCAATAATGATATACAAATGAAAGCTCTTGGCAAATTTAGGATAGCCTTGAACACTAGTACATTTCATTTTCAGTCTCTATTTTAACTATTGTTGGTTTTGTCCATGGGTTGTACTGGGTCTTTTAAGTTTGTTAGTTTTTGTTTGAGAGAGTTGGTGGGTTTGTGTGCTACTAGGATTCCAAGGGGTCTCAGTAGTCTGGCTGTCATTTCTGAAATTTCTGAAGCCAGACTACTGAGACCCCTCAGAATCCCAATAGCACACAAACCCACCAACACTCTCAAACAAAATCTAAAAAACTTAAAAGACCCAGTACAACCCATGGACAAAACCAACGACACCTATAACATTCCATGCAAGGACTGCCACAAACACTACGTAGGACAAACAGGAAGAAAGTTAGCCACCAGGATACACAAACACCAGCTAGCCACAAAAAGACACGACCCCCTCTCCCTCATAGCCCTACATTTACGCCTTACCTAACACTACGGGCAATTTAGCATGACCAATTCACCTGTCCTGCACATCTTTGGACTGTGGGAGGAAACCGGAGCACCCGGAGGAAACCCACGCAGACACGGGGAGAATGTGCAAACTCCACACAGTCAGTCGCCTGAGGCGGGAATTGAACACGGGTCTCCGGCGCTGTGAGGCAGCAGTGCTAACCACTGTGCCACCGTGCCGCCCACTATCTTCCATGTGCCCATCCAAGAGTTGCTTAAATGCCCCAAATGTATCTGACTCTACTATCACCACTGACAGTGCATTCCATGCACCCACCACTTTCTGAGTAAAGAACCTACATCTGACATCTCCACTAAACCTTCCTCCAATCACCTTAAAATTATGGCCCCTCATGATAGCCATTTCCACCTGGAGAAAATGTCTCTGGCTATCCATTCTATCTATGCCTCCCATCAACTTGGGCACCTCTATCAAGTCACTTGTCATCCTTCTTTGCTCCAATGAGAAAGCCCGTGCTCCTTCAACACTTCCTCATAAGACATGTCCTCCAGTCTGGGCAGCATCTTGGTAAATCTCCTCTGTACCCTCTCGAAAGCTACAATAAGGCAACCAGAACTGAATACAATATTCCAAGTGTGGTCTAACCAGGGCTTTCTAGAGCTGCAGCATAATTTCACAGCTCTTAAACTCAGTCCCCTGCTAATGAAAGCCAACAAACTTTCTTAACAACCCTATCAACTTGGGTGGCAACTTTGAGGGATCTATGGACATGGACCCAAGATCCCTTTGTTCCTCCACACTGCCAAGAATCGTGCCTTTAACCCTGTATTCAGCATTCAAATTTAACCTTCCAAAGTGAATCACCTCACACCTTTCCAGGTTGAACACTATCTGCCACTTCTCAGCCCAGCTCTGCATCCTGTTGTAACGTACAACAGACCTCCATACTATCCAAGCATCGTGTCACCGGCAAACTTACGATCAAACCCTTTCACTTCCTCATCCAGGTCATTTATAAAAATTACAAACCAGAACAGATCCCTGCGGAACACCACTGGTCACCGAACTCCAGGCTGAATACTTTCCATCCATCCTCTGTTATCTATGGGCCAACCAATTCTGTAACCAGACAGACAAGTTTCCCTGTATCCCATATCTCCTTACTTTCTGAATGAACCTACCATGGGGAATCTTATCAAACACCTTTCTAAAATCCATATACACCACATCCACTGCTCTACCTTCATCAATGTGTTTTGTCACATCCTCAAAGGATTCAATAAGGCTGGTGAGGCATGAACTGCCCCTCACAAAGCCGTGCTGACTATCTCTAATCAAACTATGTTTTTCCAAATAACATGTGTCCTGTCTCTCAGAATCCTCTCCAATAATTTGTCCACCACTGACATAAGACTGACTGGTCTGTAATTCCCAGGGTTATCCCTATTCCCTTTCTTGAACAAAAGGGACTAGGGATAACCCTGGGAATTAAAAGGATTATCCCTATTCAAACATCCTCCAAACATCTAGCACCATTCCAATAGACAGTAAGGACACAAAGATCATTGCCAAAGACACAGCAATCTCTTCCCTTGCTTCCCGTAGCAACCTTGGGTATTTCCTATTTGGCCCTGGGGACTTATCTATCCTCATGTTTATCAAAACTTCCAGCACATCCTCCTTCTTAACATCAACCTGTTTAAGCATATCAGTCTGTTTCATGCTGTCCTCACAAACAACGAAGTCCCTTTCACCAGTGAATACTGAAGCAAAGTATTCAATAAGGACCTCCCTACTTCCTCTGACTCCAGGCACAAGTTCCCTCCACTATCCCTGATCAGCCCTACCCTCACTCTGGCTATCCTCTTGTTCCTCACATAAGTGTAAAACGCATTGACGTTTTCCTTAATATTACCCGCCACGGCTTTTTCATGCCCCCTTCTAGCTCTCCCAAGTCCATTCTTCAGTTCCTTCCTCTAAAGCCTTGTCTGATCCTTGCTTCCTCAAACTTAAGTATGCTTCCTCCTTCCTCTTGACTAGATATTCCATATCTCTTGCCCTCCATGGTTCCTTCATTCTACTATCCCTTCCTTGCCTCTGTGGGAAAAACCTATCCAGCACTTCCAGCAGGTGCTCCCTTAACAACCTCCACATTTCTTTCATTCATTTCCCTGAGAACATCTGTTTTCAATTTATGCTCCACTGTTCCTGCCTAATAGCAATGTAATTCCCCCTCCCCCAATGAAATACATTCTCATACCATCTGCTCCTATCCCTCTCCATGAGTATATTAAAGGTCAGGGAGTTATGATCACTATCACCGAGATGCTCTCCGACTAAGAGATCTGTCACCTGACCTGGTTCATTGCTAAGCACCAAATTCAATATGACCTCCCCTTTAGTCAGCCTATCTCCATTCCTGGACATACCTGTCAAAAACTGGTCCATCCAAAGTATTTGAACTAAGCAGGTTCCAATCAATATTAAGGAAGTTGAAGTCACCCATGACAACAACCCTGTTACTTCTGCATCTTTCCAAAATCTGCCTCCCAATCTGCTCCTCCATGTCTCTATTGCTACTGTGGGGTCTGTGGAAAACTCAGTAGAGTGACTGCTCTTTTCCTGTTTCTGACTTCCACTCATACGGACTCTGACAAGCCCTCCTCAACAACTTCTTTTTCTGCACCTGTGATACTAGCCCTGATTAGCAATGCCAGTCCTCCACCTCTTTTACTTCCCTCCCAATTCCTTTTGAAACATCTAAACCCCAGAACATCTGACAACCATTCCTGCCCCTGTGATATCCAAATACTGATCCGAGCTCTAAGTTCATCCCCCTTATTCCTGACACTTCTTGTATTAAAATAGGCACACTTCAACCCATCACACTGACTGCAACTTTGCCCGATCAACTGTCTATCAGCACTAACAAATTTCATGCTAGAACATACAAGTCATTAGTGTGGATTGGGAAAAGTATATGAACAAAATTATCACTTTTGTAACAATCTCAAACTGAAATTGGCTAACAATGAAAAATATATTAAGTAGCAAATCTTGGTTTGAATTAAAATTGAATTTAACTAACAGTTGTAAGCAGATACATGGATTCAAGAGTATAGATTTGTAGTTGTTGCCTGTTTTGAACAGCAAAGTAGGTGCCAGATAAGTTTCTCAGTCGAATTGAAATTCAGGATCAGCCAGGGATCATGCTTTCAGTCTTTAGTGACATAGAGGATTTAAGCCTCATGATCCTTCCGATCTTTTGTGTTTAAGCAAGTGGTGTTAGAGAAGTTACCTCACGGATAACTGGCTTGTGGCAACCAGGCATTTGTGGTAGGGTCACTTCTGGATCCTTCAACTTCAGCTCTTCTATCAGTGTAAAGCAGAATTCAGCAAGCATTGGATTTTTCACCTACTTATAGGGAACGCAGGCCGGGATAAGACCATCATGAGACAGGTTAGTTTTACCCTACAGCTGATTGTGTTGTTGCAATACTAATCCATCTTAGTACGAGAGGAACTGCACTTTCAAAATCTTAAATTGAGTGGTTATGGAGCTAGCTGATGCACGGTCAATACGTTCATTTCCAGGTATTACCCTCTGGGCATTCCAAAATTCTTTAAGTTTAGGAAAGCTTCCAGATTGGAAAATAGTGAATGTAACTCCTTTATTCATCATGGAAGGAATACAGAAATCTGGAAATTACAGGCCAGTTAACTTAAAGCCCATCATAGAGCAGGTATTGAAAATCCTTATGAAATGTGTTATAATAGGACACTTAGAAAAATTCAAGGTAATCAGGCTGACTCAATAATCTTTTGCAAAAGACTAGAGACCTGTGACCAGTGGAGTGCCACAAGAATCAGTGCTGGGTCCGCTACTTTTCATCATTTATAAAAATAATTTGGATGTGACCATAAGCGGTATAGTAAGTAAGTTTGCAAATGATGCCAAAATTGGAGGTGTAGTGGATAGTGAAGAAGGTTACCTCGGATTACAACAGGATCTTGATCAGATGGGACAATGGGCTGAGGAGTGTCAGATGGAGATTAATTCAGATAAATGTGAGGTGCTGCATTTTGGGAAAGCAAATCTTAGCAGGACTTATACACTTAATGGTAAGGTCCTGGGGAGTGTTGCTGAACAAAGAGACCTTGGAGTGCAAGTTCATTGCTCCTCGAAAGAGGATCACAGGTAGATAGGATAGTGAAGGCAGCATTTGGTTTACTTTCTTTTATTGCTCAGAGTATTGAGTACAGGATTTGCAGGTCATGTTGTGGCTGTACAGGACATTGGTTAGGC
The DNA here is from genome assembly GCF_004010195.1 of Chiloscyllium plagiosum. NCBI lineage: Eukaryota > Metazoa > Chordata > Chondrichthyes > Orectolobiformes > Hemiscylliidae > Chiloscyllium > Chiloscyllium plagiosum. Next base: position 33,305,154 of record NC_057719.1, read on the forward strand.
CACTGTTGGAGTATTGTGTTCAATTCTCATCTCCTTCCTATTGGAAGGATTTTGTGAAACTTCAAAGGGTTCAGAAAAGATTTACAAGGATGTTGCCAGGGTTGGAGGATTTGAGCTACAGGGAGACGTTGAATAGGCTGGGATTGTTTTCCCCTAGTGTGTCAGAGGCTGAGGGGTGACCTTGGAGAGGTTTATAAAATCATGACGGGCATGGATCAGATAAATAGACAAAATCTCTTCCGTGAGGTGGAGGAGTCCAGAACTAGAGAGTATAGGTTCAGGATGAGAGGGGAAAGATATAAAAGAGACCTGAGGGGCAACGTTTTCACTCAGACGGTGGTACGTGTAACTGAATGAGCTGCCAGAGGAAGTGGTGGAGGCTGGTATGATTACAACATTTAAAAGGCACCTGGATTGGGATATGAATAGGAAGGGTTTGGAGGGGTATGGGCCAGGTGTTGGCATGTGGGACTAAATTAGGTTGGGATATCTTGTTGGCATGGACGAGTTGGACTGAAGGGCCTGATTCCATGCTCTATGATTCTCTGACTCTAAAAGGAGAATTATGTTTACCCAATTTCTTGGAATTCGTTGAATAACTAACATGTGGATAAAGGACAGTTGGTGGATGTACTGTACTTAGGTTTGCAGAAAACATTGAATAAAGTGCCATATTAAAGGCTATTGTATAAAATAAAAGCTCAGCTTTTAGCATGGATAGAAGATTGGCTAGCAAACATAAAACAGACCATGTGCATAAATAGGTTATTTTCTAGTTGACAAGATGTAAGGAATGGTGCCTCAGAGATCAGCGCTTGAGCCACATTTTTTAAAAACTTATATAACTTTCTCTTTCACGATCTCATTTTTAAAAAATCCATTTCAATGGTACTGATATGTACCACAACTGTCAATGGTTCACTCTCCTCCAGAATGTCCTGCAGCATCCCTGAGACATCCCTGAACCTGGCACAAGGAAGGCAATACACCATTTGAGAATTCCATTTGTGGTCATACCATTGCTTATCAATTCCCCTCAAAATCCAGGCCTCTATCACTAATGTGCTCTCTAAAACTTTCCTTTCCTGCTATTCAGCAGAGCTAACTATAGTGCCAGAAACTTGACTGTCACTGCTTTTCCCTGAGGTGCCAACCCTAACAGTAATCAACATGGTATATCTGTTTGAGAGAGGATGGCCACAGTAGACTCCTTTATTGCCTGCCCATGCTTACTTCTCTGCCGGGTGGTCACCCAACACTTCTCCGCCTTTAATAGCAGTGTAGAGAGTGTGGTGCTGGAAAAGCACAGCAGGTCAGGCAGCATCCTAGGAGCAGGAGAATCGATGTCTCAGACATAAGCCCTTCATCAGGAATGAGGCTTGTGGGCCAGGGGGCTGAGAGATAAATGGGAGGGGATGGAGCTGGGAGGAAGTGAGCTGGGAATGTGATAGGTAGATGAAGGTGGGGGAGAAGGTGATAGATCAAAGATGGACAGTGGAGCAGATGGATGGGAAGGAAGGATGATGGACAGATAGGACCATTCAAGGGGGCGGTGCAGAGTTGGAGGCTTGGGACTGAGATAAGGCTGGGGGAGGGGAAATGAGGAAACTGGTGAACTCCACATTGATCCCGTGTGGTTGCAGCGTCCCAAGGCAGAAGATGAGGTGTTCTTTCTTATGGGTAAGGGTTTAGTGATGGAGGAGGCCCAGGACCTGCATGTCCTTGGTGGAGTGGGAGGGGAAGTTAAAGTGTTCAGCCATGGGGCAATGGGGTTGGTTGGTGCGAGTGTCCCAGAGATGATCTCTGAAACGATCCATAAGTTGGCTTTCTGTATCCCCGATGTAGAGAAGACCACATCGGGTGCAACGGACACAGTTGATGATATTGGTAGAGGTACAGGTAAATTTCTATTGGATGTGGAAAGATCCTTTGGGGTTTGGACAGAGATGAGGGGAGAGGTATGACCAGCTCACTAAATGTGCTATGCACCACGTCCTCAACATCATGGACGTTCCATAGTGAGTGCATCAGCAGCTGAACACATCTCCTGCATATATGGTCACTGTGGACACTGAAGTGTCCATGCGCTCTCACATATTGCAGGAGGAGCATTCCACAGGACCAAATTCTCTTGCAAAACCAGAGTGGTCTGGCTGCCCTTTTGCATGAATCTTAAAAGGTTAATACGCAGTTATAGATCCTAATTAGAAAAGCTAATAGAATGTTATTATCTATTGAGAGGAACATTGAATGCAAAAGTAAGGAGGTGCTGCTTCAGTTGTGTTGGGCATTGGTGGCTAGATCTGGAGTGTTGTGTACAGTATTAGTCTCTTTATTTGAGGAAAGATGTAAGTACATTGGAAACAATTCAGAGAAGGTTTACGAGTCCAGTGCCTGGAACAGCTTGTGTTTTCAAGGAAAAGTTGGCCAGGGTAAGGTTGCATCATTATAGTTAGGAAAACTTAGATGTGGTTTGATTGAAATATACAAGATCCTGTGGAGTCTTGACAGGGTGGATGTGGACAGAATGTTTCTTCTTACAGGAAAATCTAGAACTGGAATTAATTGTTTAAAACAAGGGGGAGCACTATTTTTCCTCAAAGAGAGTCAGGAGTCTTTCAAACTTATTTTTATAGAATCCCGACAGTGCGAAAGCAGGCCATTCAGCTCATTGTGGGTAAACTCACCTACTCCAAAGAGCATCCCACCCAGAAACTCCTATCACTGTATTTCCCATTGCCAATCCACCCAGCCTACACATCGTTGGGAGGAAACCTATGCAGAAATGGGAAGAATGTGCAAACTCTTCACAGGCTGAGAGTGGAATTAAACCCTGATGCTGTGAGGCAGCAGCGCTAACCACTGAACCACTAGGCTTCCCTTTTTCTCTCAAAAGATGATGGAAGCAGAGACTTTGAATATTTGAATAAAGTAGACAAGGTCTTGATAAGCAAAGGGTGAGAGAATGTCAGGGTGGATAAAAATATGGAATAACCAAATCAACCATGATTTTATTGACGGCAGAGCAGGACTGAATGTCTAACTCAACTAACCCTGCTCCCAACCCGTTTGTTGTTGAGTTTGTAAAGAAGCATAAAACTCTGGGAACACTCAATCAGTCTCTCATGATGTCTGGAGAGAAAATGATTGAGTTAATGTTTGAGATCAATGTCCAGACAGGTTTCAGAAGGGCCAGTCAACCTGAATTATTTACCCAATGTTGCTCTCCATAGAGACGATACAAGTGTCAATTTTGTTTTTATTTCATGCTTTTCTGTGTCTGCAGTTTAAGTCTTCTAGACTTTTCTGGCTATTCATTTCCATCATTTGTGATTAATCTGCACACTGGGCATTCTCAAAAGCAAGAAGTTGGAAGCCAGAGAGTGGATATTTCTGCAGCACTTGGAAATAAAACGTGTGTTACACACATAAAACCTACATATTGCCAAAACATAAAACATAATTGGCTTTTGACTGAATTGTGCCTTTTGAACAGTTTTAGAGAGAAACTAAATGAACTAAATCTTTGCCTCTGACCTGCTCTTGTAGCCATGTTATTTACATGCCGTGCACAGTTCAGTTTCTGATCAATAGAAAGATATTGATGGCGGGTGTTTCAAAGATGTCAATGCCATTGAATGTCAAGAGTAGATGGCCATTTCCTGGGTATTTTGTGGCATGAATGCACTGTGCCACTTATTAGCATAAGCTTGAACTCGAGGTATTGTTGCAAGCAGGCATAATCTGTTTTATTATCTGAGGAACTTATTATAAGACTGAACTAAGCAATCATCAGCATGCATTCCCATTCTGCTTTTATAATAGAGCAAATAGCATTGATAAAGGAGCTCAAGATGATTGGCCCTAGGAGACTGCCCTGAAAAACTCCTGAACCAGTATTCTGAGGTTGAGAGATTGTCCTCCATGTTAGATATTGGGCTACTCAAGTATTCCTCATTGTAGCCTTTGTTCAATATGATTAAAGGGACTGAATGTCTGACACAGACTAGGTAAGTTACTTTGCAGTGGTCAGAAATGTGGAAGATGGAGTATAATGCGGGAAACATTTGAGGTTATCTACCTATGATAGGGGAAAAAAGCAGAGAAACTAAACATTCACAACAAAAACACAGTCACTTTTGCTTCACCTCTGACCTTCACAAAACTGAGGTCTCTGAGGACCTTGCTCCTGCCATTCATTATAATAAAACAAAGAATTGTGGGTGCTGGAGATCTGAAAAAAAAGATATTGCTGGTGAAACTCAGCAAGTCTGGCAGCATCTGTTAATGTTTCAACTCCAGTGACTTTTCACCATGAGTTCTGATGGAGAGTCACTGGCCTTGAAATGTTAACTCTGCTTTCTCCCCTTAGATGCTCCCAGATATGCTGAGTTTTGCATGAAATTTCTATCCTTCCATTTATTGTTTAATTGTCTTGCGCCACTCACAACTGTCCTTCATAAAATTGCAATTGGCTATCATTAATTGGTTCTGCTGGTTGCAGCGTCATTTTGCTCCAAATCCCCCAAGCTGCCTCCACTGCTTTCTGAGGATGTTTCCTCTTGTGGAAATGTCTAGAACAAGGAGGACACATAGAATCCCTACAGTGTAGAAGTAAGCCATTCAGCCCATCAGGCACGCATGGACCGTCTGAAAAGCATTCCACCTAGATCCACCATCCTCACCCTTTCCCTGCAACCCTGCATTTCCTATGGCTAATCCAACTATCCTGCCCATCCCTGGACACGATGTGCAATTTAACACATCCAATCTACTTAACTTGCACATCTTTGGACTGTGGGAGGAAACCAGAACACCCAGAAGAAACAAGCAGACACAGGGAGAATGTACAAATTCCACACAGGCAGCCGCCCAAGGCTAGACCGAACCTGCATCCCTTGTGCTGTGAGGCCATTGTGCCAACCACAGAGCCACTGCACCACCCAAATCTGACACGGAATGCCTGATTTTCTGAGGAGTGACAATCTCACACAAGTTGCCATTTTGCCCCTATTTTTCTCCAGTGTAAAGAAGGAGCTTCACATTGCTGAGAGATTATTCTGACCAGGGCTTCTTCAAAATGCGGAACTGTACTTTTATTCTGACAATTCTTTTGTAGTACAGACTTCCAGGGGAATGGAAATCACAGGCCCTTTTCACAACAGTGAGCTGTCACACTCAGGGATGTGAATATCCAGAATCACAGACAGCCACATTGACAGCTGCTGTCAAAAGATAAGCACATATTAAAGTGTGAGGGTTATGGTGCTGAAAGGACAAGGGTGTAGGAGGTAAGCTGTCAGATGGAGAGGATGCCAAGTGCAAGCTCACAAGGGCAGCAGGAAGTGAGACAATCATGAGATTGGGTATTACTATAGAATCCATACAGTATTGAAACAGGCCATTTGCCCAACATGACCGTCCGAAGTGTATCACACCCAGACCCATTCCCCTACCCTACATTTCTCATGACTAATCCACCTAACCCATGCCTGAACACTGTGGGCAATTTAATATGGCTAATTTCCAAAAACTGCACATCTTTGGACTGTGGGAGGAAACCACAGCACCCAGACGAAACCCACACAGACATGGGAAGAATGTGCAAAGTCCACACAGTTGCCTGAGGCTGGAATTGGACCTGAGTCCCTGGCACTGTCAGGCAGCAGTGTTAACCACTGAGCCATCGTGCCATCCTTGTATTGATTTGGGGGAGGTTGCCGGGATCCAGCAGCAGGGGGAGGGGTCTGGGTACGGAATGGAGGGAGAGCTAGGCATATTAAACAGCAGGGGAAGTGGGGGGGAATAGAGCAGGTACAGAGTAAGGGAAGCAGTGGTCGGTGGAGGACAAAGGGGTCAGGTGAGGTGTGATACTGTCGAACTAGGATTGGTGTAGTATAAGTCTTCCAGGGGAGATGCAGCTGTGGGTGTGAGAGGTAAGTACGGGTTATTTGGACAGCTATCCAAAGGTTATACTGTGTGTTGAATGACCTTATTTTTTCCTAAGTATCTGTTTACTTAATTTTATCAGAACCATCTGAATCCATTGATTTAAATGGAGACCTTTGGAGGGTAACAGGTGCAAACGAATAACCCACTGGAATCTTCAAAATCTCAGGCAATTCCATAAGACATTGAAGCAGAAATAGGTCATTCAGCCCATCGAATCTCTACTATTCAATGAGATCATGGATAACCTGATAATTCTCAACTCCACTTTTCTGCCTTTACCCCATTACCTTTGATTCCTTAATTGTTAGAAATCTGACAGTTTCAGCCTTGAATATACCTAAAAAAACCAACACCAATAGACCTCTGCGGTAAAAAAAAGTCTTTAGATTCACAATCCTCAGGGAAGAAATTTCTCCACATCTATGTTTTAAATGTGTGACCCTTAATTCTGAAATTATGCCCTCTGGCCCTCGACTCTCCCACAAGGGGATACTTTTCACATCTGCCCTTGCCAGATCCTTTAAGAATAATGTATGTTTTAAGAAAGTCACCTCTCATTCTTGTACTAAAATAGGGATTCCACAGGGTACCCACATGTAACTCTCAACTCAACTGAAATAACAACTGTCCAACCATCCAGAAAATCTGGGCCAATGTAAAAATTGTAGAAGCAGATGAGGGAATATCTTTCTCTCAGATGTTCGAGTTGTTGAAACTCCCTTCTTCAGTGTGCAGTTGAGACAGAGCCCTTGAATTTTTTTTTAAGGCAGAGATAAATTCTTACTTAACAGGGGAGTTAAATGTTATTAGGGCTAAGTCAGAAGGTAGAGTTGCAGCCGAAGTCAGATCAGCTATAATCTTACTGAATGACCAAACAGGCTTGAGGAGTTGAATGAGTTTATAAATTTAAAAAAGTATAATTCTTCTGCAAATGTTGGCTCACAGCACCCCGTGTTTTAGCCTGCTATAAACTGATCCGAATCTAGGACAGCGAGGTCTGCAGATGCTGGAGATCAGAGTTGAGTGTGTATTGCTGGAAAAGCACAGCAGGTCAGTCAGCATCCGAGGAGCAGGAAAATCGACGTTTTGGGCCAAAGCCCTTCATCAGGAATCCTGAATCTATCCCATCCAAGTACTTCTGAATGTATGTCACTGTGCTGTCACATCTGGTCATTCAATGTGATCAATGGGTCAGGAGGTAACCAAGAAGAACATTGGTTGTAGAGAATGATTCTGTATGTGTGATTGCTCACTAACTAGTCAGTGACAGTTTTCCCAATTTTAGTCTAAATATATGGGTGATATTTGGGAGAACGTTGCAAGGTGGACTGGTTTTATGCAACAAAATTGGAAATTGCTGGAAAAACACAATAGGCAGCACCTAGTACTAGTTCTGAAGACAGGTTACTCGACCCAAAACATTACCTCTGCTTTCTCTCCACAGATGCTGCCAGACCTGCTGAGCTTTTCCAAGCAATTTCTGTTTTTCTTTCTGATTTCCAGCATCCACAGTTTTTTGGTTTTCTGTGTACGTTGGTCATATCACATTTTATATCTAAGTCAATGGTGACATTTGTCCTATCTTATTCTCATTTGATACACCAGGAGGACTTGACAATTTTAGAGGGTAGTTAAGAGTCAACTACAATGCCGTGCATCTCAGATTACATACAGGGCAGACTATCTAAAGATTTTCTATACTTATTAATGACCCGACTGGCTTGTAATGGCACTTTCATCCTGAGACTAGCTTTCTATTCCAGATTTTTATTTTAATAAATTGCATTTAAATTTCCCTAGCTGCTGTGGCAAGATTTGAAATCATGTTTCTGAAACATTCATTCAGGCCTCTGCATTAATAGTCAATTTACATTATCACTTTGTTACCCTTCTCATTTCTGATTTTAAAGGAGTAATGTAAGAAATACATTAATAAAGCTCTTTTCATAATTTCAGGTCATCACAAAACAATTGATAGACAGGAAAGCATTTTTGCAAGTGTGGTCACTGTTGTAATATAGGAAGTGAGGAAGCCAATTTCCACATAGCACACTCCTACAAACAGCAATATGATGATAGCAAGATAATCTGCTCGTGTGATGTTGATTGAACAGGCTGCAGGGAAATCTTCCTTGGCTGTTTGATATAATGCCTCAGAACCTTTTCTTTCAACTGAGAGAGCAAATGGGTCATTGGTTTCATATCACATCTGAAAAAATGTACTTCTGGCTATGCAAAATTCCCTCTATAGTGCACTGGAGTGTCAAACTAGATTTCCTTGCTCCAGTCATCAATTCACATTCTTGTGCCTCAGACGTGGGAGTACGACCCATTGAACTATAGCTAACACAATTTGCAAACTTTCTTAATTCCAAACTGCTGGTAATTCAAGGACATGTTAGGACTAACATCCTAGTTTCAGGAGCGTCTTTTAAAAATTGCTCCAAAGTTAGTATGATTGTTGATATCAATTTAATTCTCAGTGTCATCCACTAAGAAATTAATTTTTAGAATGAATATTGAAGCAGATAATGAAACCTGCAAGGGTTTGTATTCTCAAATTTAATTAAATCGTCAAGTGAACAGGAGGAATTTTCTCTCCACTTTGGCGAAGGTGGCTCCAGGTAATTCTTCAGCTCAAAACATTGACTTTTTAAAATTATCAACAATTTTGCATCTTTTTAAATGTTAATTCAACTCTCAAAACAACAAAAGGAATTGTAAATACACATTAATCCAATTTACCATATCACTTCATCTGTGTTAAATATAATTGTAGAGTCTGAACTGTAAAATAGATTTAGTAGACAGTGACTTCTGGATGCAGATGCTTATTTTAATTAGGAATAGTAGTAAAAGGCAGACAGCTGGAGCATGCTTGAGGAAGTTCGCTGATGTTGTGATTCTGGTTGAACCAAAACCCTGCAGCTTCTACAAAATTAGAACGGTGGGATTTTCTTTTTGAGTTAATATTATCTAAAATTCAGACGGGCAACCTGCATTGAGAATGCTAGAAGGTTTATAGTACTTCCTTTTACTAATTATCTCCTAACATTAATAGCAAATTTCGACACATTTGTTGCACAACAATAAGGCACACTATAGTCCTATCCTTTCAAATGGAAAAAATTGGTATAACCAAGTGTCCAACTGTTCTATACTTCATAAAGTAAATTCAATAGCTAGTGCCTAATGTTTAGAAAATCCTATAGCTATAGCTGTACAGATGCTGAAGAGAACTGCTCCATCTGTCTATGTCCATCTGCTCCAGGCCATTACCACAATCTGAGGCATTTATCATTACACAATTAAGTGGACAGACCATGGGTCAAAGAGGATGTGTTAATCTTGGATTACTTGAGCATACTGTTGTTAGAAAACATATCTCTCTTATTAGTGAAACAGCTTGATCTTGTCACAAATTTGGTGCCAAGGATAAAAAATGGGGTGGAGTGTGTGAAATCTGCAATTGAATGAAATGCTTCAATCAGCAAAATGTACCACTAATCAGCATGCTGTAATTAGACCAATTTGAACAGTACATCAGTATAAATAAAAATGCAAATACGAAAGTTCTTGCATTTTACTTTAAAAATGGACATTTAAAATATATTTAAAAATAAATATTTGAAATTTTACCTGTGATGCCAGAAGACTTCCGCATTGCACTATTTCACCTGAAATATCAGCTTTATTCACTAAATTTGTTATATCTTAATTCATTTTATTATGTTTTAATTTGCATCAAAAGCTTTGTTGTATGGCAGATTGCCCATTTGCAAAATATACCATATGCAGCCAGTCTGGAGACTGGTTGAAGTATTAAAAAGTGATCGTGGAGGAAGAGTGCGGTTAGATTATCCTCCCGAGCCACTCCTGCAAATTTCCAGCCAATTTAGAACACAGCTTAATGGAAGGCATTTTCAGCCTAGCCATCAACAAGGAAGTCATGTCTGCTATGCAGGTTACTTTGCTATTACACTCGTTTTGTTAACACAAATTGGCTATAACGCAATTAACAAATTATGGATGATGTTTGGATTATGCAAACTTTCCAGTGAATGGGTATAGCAATTTCCGATAGCAATCTTCTACAGTGCGATTTTCAATAGCGGTTTTCCATTGCGTGATTTTCTATAGCATGAGGTTGCTGAGAGACATGATTGTCGCATTACAACAAAATGACAAACAAGTCAAATGGGATTCAGTTACTTTGTTCAGACATTGACAATAAGGTCAATAATGTACCTGAGTAAAAAAGGGTTCATAGATCTCAATCCCCTTGTCTGATCCCTGTGATAGAATTTCTCTTCCTCGACGCCAACTGTATCGGACAGGGGGATTTGAATTGACTGAACACCTAAGGAATACAGTTCTTTCAAAGTAAAACAATTCCTTTGCTTCACCTATACTATGATGTATCGTCAGTACAGGGTCATCCAAATCTGCAAAACACAAAAAGAAAAATCTTCAGTTGAGTTGAATAACCTTGAATATCAATCATTTTAATACTGTTTGTGGAATTTGTATCATAAATCTTAGGTGAAATGCCAGCTGCAGTTTCAGGAGTGAAATACTCTTCCTTCTCCATGTACCTTTCTGCTGGCATAAACTGATGGAAGAGATATAATTATATTTTTCTGCTACTCAGCTTTATGAAATTTGTGTTCAAGGTGAATAATGTCAATGGCAAGAAAGAAAATATTTTCTATTTATTTCAAATCCTGTCAACAGCAAACATTCTCAGGGCATGACTAACTTTCCCTCAACCCTATCAAAGAGTCTCTGTCTGAACTCCTGAGAAGTGCTCACACCTGCATTAACTGAGATTAAGTACTCTGTGGACTTTCTGCACGTTTTTCAATTTAGTTTTGATCAACATCCAAGTAAAGGTAGATTTTGTTGTAAGGTGTAGTCGTTTGGTTTAGGCAGTTTAAACTGGGACCCTGACAGGCTGTAAATAAAAGACAGATTGAAATCAGTGAGAATGGCTGCACAAATAACACAAACTGTCGTCATGAGCAACCTGGACTGAATAGGCCCAATTTTAACCCTGTGCGGGTTCTGCATAAGTTAACATTTCACCAAACGAAGAAGGGTTTTAACCCAGCTTACCCCCATCAAGTGTCAAAGCATGAATAGAAAATATCTCAAATATGAATATAACATGTCCCAAAGCTGCCAATTTCCAACTTTAAAAGAAGGTGACTGACCAACTTATTGCTGGAAAGTGGGTTGGTCATGGAGCTTCTTTTTCTTGTTCCAACTTTAAGTGGTGCCTACTTGTGTTTCCCAGATCTCAGAAAATTTCAGAACTAAAGGGAGGCACAAAATGATGCAAAGAATAAGAAAGTACTTTGTCAATGCTGCTTATCGTCAAGGAGAAGAATTCATTTCCATTGCCTCATCACGGACATCCTTCTACGTTCACAGCAATCAAATCACTGTTCATGAACCAATATTCTCCTGATGTCTACTTTGACCTGAGATCCTCTCCTGCAGTTCCCCTGTCATTCACAGAAATATAACAACAACTCCTCCTTTTCTTCCAGGCCGTGTTGGAATCTTCTCTCCTCTTCCTTTGATTTCCCACAATCCTTCTGTTGATGCACCTTGATATCCAGTCGCTCCTAGCCTCTGTCTGTTATGGCCAGATGCTGATGGCCAACCTGCTCCACAGCAAATCAACCAGGCTGACTAAATTAAATAGGAGAAAGTGATGAAGGGCTTATGCCCAAAATGTCCATTCTCCGGCTCCTCAGATGCTGCCTGACCTGCTGTGCTTTTCAGCACTACACTCTTCCCCCTGACTATATTGAATCAGAGAGAAATAGAATGGTACAGCACACAAACAGACCCTTTGGACCAACCCATCCATGTCAAACAGATATTGTAAATTAACATGGTCCTATTTGCCAGCATTTGTCCCATATCCCTCCAAACCCTTCCTACTTATATATCTCCAGATGCCTTTTAAATGTTGTAATTATACCAACCTCCACCACTTCCTTTGGCAGCTCATTCCACACACACACCTCCGTGTGTGTGAAAAAATTGCCCCTGAGGTCCCTTTTAAATCTTTATCTTGTTACCTTAAACCTCTGGTTTTGGACTCCCTACCTTCGGAAGAAGACCATGACTATTCAGCCTAACTAAGCTCCTCATGATTTTATAAACCTCTGTAAGGTCCCTGGGAAATAGATTCTAAAAATACTAATCATGACCTGCTGTTAAATTTATCATTACCTCAGGGAATGCCGTCCTTCCTGCCCAACACCTAAACTTTGTACCAGCTGCCACTCACCACAGCTCTAGATTAATATTAGGACAAATAAACATTTGTGGACAGTGATCATGTGTAACATTAAATTTTAAAGTGTTCATGAATATAGTGGATCTCGATTACAAAATGACAGAAAAAGATTTTTTTCCCCAATTTTGTTCACACCATGTAAATTGAAGGAAGGAGTGTGAGATCCAAATTTCTCAGATTGAAATAGGTTTAAAACAAATCACTACAAAAGTTAACAATCTTAGTTGAATGTTAAGTGTTTGAAATAGAGTTAAAAGGGACAGAATAATTATTAAAGTACAAGCTTATTGAGAATGAAATTATAACGCATGTAATCTTCTAATTCAAAGCATCACTGAAGAACAACATAGCCATTGAGACTTAAATAATTAACAACCACCAGCGTCGCCTGTATAGCTTTCTCTGAAATCAACATATTTCAATGTAATTAAAATGTATAGCTGGTCAATGGCTGCTAAAAGTTACACAAGGTCTCTTTAGTAGCCTCTAATTATTCAATGGTAGACACAAATTGTAATTAAAGAGACCTGGGAACAAACAACTTGCAACTGAAGCACTTAGTTACAGTCAATACCTGTATATCAAAGTCACTGCAAGACATTGCAGACTGATAGTTAGTGTACAAGCAGTACTATGCATTAGATTCAGAATACTGCACACTTGCAATAATCTAGTGATGTACTCATTAATGAGTTTCCACTTCATTATACAAAAAAAATCACAGACTTGGTGCCAAACAGTTGTCTTCCCTTTGATCTAAAAGCTCATTGTGAGAGGTAATGTCATGAATTCACAGTCATGTTTGTAAGCTCTGCTACACCTTATGAAATAACTCCATAGAGGCTGGTATCCCATCACCAAGTCACCCTTTATTCTCATGTGTTTTGTACTTAACACTGGTCTGGTTTCCTCAAAGCTAGCTGTCAGAGTGAACAGAAACACTGACAGTCCTGTTTACATCTGTCAGGAACAGGTTAACAGCCCCAGTCAGGGAACTCATATTCTACGAGGTGCACATGGTTGACCTCATTGTAAACATTACATCGTACTTTAGAACAAGACTTCAACCCATGAAAAGATGCAGCTCCTGTTGTGCTTTACACAGGGAAGGAGTATCACTTGCTCATCTATATGCAGGATTAATAAACCAGCTTTATTTATGGCTCCCCAATAGAGAGAGCAACAGAGAGGGCAATAGAACAAAATGCGCAGAATGCACAATATAGCACAAACCCGCCTGCTTTAAAAAGAATTGTACATTTAAAAAAAGATGGCACGTGCACAGAATTTCCCAGAATACAATATGACCATACCAACAATTGCATATTTGTTTTTACTGTAATTACAAACAGACGTGTCACTATGTCTAGGGGTGCGCAGGATGGTGAATTGGTCATGGGAAATACAGGGTTACACGGATAATGTAGGGGGTAGGTCTGGTTGGGAAGCTACTCAGAGGTTAGGATGGACTCAATGGGCCAAATATCCTTTGTCCATACTGTAGGGATTTTATTTGACTTGATTTATTATTTTGAACATGTGGGCGAAGTAGGGCGTAGAACTGTAATTCTCTGAGGTCCTGATGGATGGGGTGGTGTAGAGGACGGGCATACACTTCCCAGAGCACTGCTGGAGAAGGCCATGCCACCAGACCCTGGCAACTTGGCTGGAGGTTGTCATCTTAGTCACTGCCATCTCAACCGTGTGCAAGAATGACAAGAGATGCCGTAAGAAGTTCAATGCCGTTCTCCACTCTGCCAAGGTAAGTGCCACATTCATCTCTGCAGCTCACATGCACCTTTGCCCTGCTACTACGAGATAGTGAGGGCTGCAGATGCTGGAGAAGTCAGAGTTGGTAAAATTCCTGAAGAAGGGCCTGTGCCCGAAACGTCGAATCTCCTGTTCCCTGGATGCTGCCTGACCTGCTGTGCTGTTCCAGCAATAAAGTTTCAACTTTGATCTCCAGCATCTGCAGACCTCACTTTCTCCTCCTTGGTAAAGTGTGGCATTGGAAAAAGCACAGCAGGTCAGACAACATCTGAAGAGCAAGAGAGTCAATGTTTCAGTCATAGCCATGCAGTCCTGATGAAGAGTTATGCCTGGAATATTGATTCACTTGCTCCCTAGATGCTGCCTGGCCTGCTGCACTTTTTCCAGCACTACGCTACTATACCCACCTCCTACCAAGGCTCATATTCTATCACTCTTACTATCGCCTGCAACAACTTTTCTCACTTGCTTTGATCACCATTAATCTGTGCATCCCTTCCCCTGTACAGACCTCCACATATAGCCCCTCCTCCTTCCCTGGCCCATACTAATCTCACATTCTGTGTACCCATCATAGCCTCCGCTACTCACTTATTCTGAATACCTTACCATTCCACTCGCAACAGCAGGAAAAACTCTGCTACTTACTTTCAGTTCAGTCAGTCCCTCCTTTTCAGTACAGGTGGATGCAACCCACAATAAATCAGGAAAGGTCCAGACAGAAAGAGGCGAACCAGACATTCAACTCCTCAGTCCTGGTGTGGAGAGATTCTAGGCCCTCTCAGGATAGAATTGGGAAAACTTCCACAGGGATGTCAATATACCCATGTCAAACCATCTGAGTAATCACATTCTTCATTCTACAACTCTCACATTAACTTCATTGTCAATGTCAGTCACTGCATACTGCAACTAACCACATTCTCTTTTCTCTTGCAAGTAACGCCAACATCTCCACCAGTTCCATGGTAAAATAGCCTGCTCTCCCAGACACCAACTACTCAAGCCCCGGGGAGCACCCAGCACACCCAGAAGTGCACACTCTGATGCGTCACTCGGAAGATTAGCTTTCGAATGGTAGGGAGCATAAACTCATGAATTTGTCAGCTCCACTGCTGGTCCAGGAGGAGATACCTCAGGCTGGTCAGAACACAGAGGGCTGCTGGAGTGCAGGCACTGTTCAGTGCCACGCAAAAGAGGATCCTGTGGTG
This sequence comes from Chiloscyllium plagiosum, assembly GCF_004010195.1. Lineage (NCBI taxonomy): Eukaryota > Metazoa > Chordata > Chondrichthyes > Orectolobiformes > Hemiscylliidae > Chiloscyllium > Chiloscyllium plagiosum. The sequence goes on from NC_057719.1 coordinate 33,320,400, forward strand.
TCAGTCATCAGGGACTTTGTCCAAATGCACAGAAAAGCAGACATATATGTGGGACACTAAGGCCCTCACTGTCCAGAAGCTGCAGCAGTACAGAATGATGTGGCCATCTCTCTGCCTCTATGGCCAGATTGGTGTCTGCCATGGAGAGCTAGGCCCAGATTCCTCAGGGGCTGCTGGAGAGGGGCGACAACTACAACTCATCGCCCACTCCCAGCCCATTGGTCCTCAGGACTGAAGTTATGGCAAACAGGGGCATGGGGAACCTGGTGTGCACTCCAGTTGTCCTTTCCTCGCTCAGGACAGGTCAGGAAAATCCACTGGTGGTCAGGCCTTTCAGCTCCATGCTGCCTGCCACCCTCCAACTCTTGGGGTTGAAGCCAAGGCGGGTTAACTTGCCTCTGGCTCGCAGCCCTTCAGTATGTCTTGAAAGATTCCACACCATCTGCCCTGCTTGCCTGACCAAACCTTCTTGGTAACCAGGCTCCACTGTAGAGCAGGCTCCCTCTCCCCCAGCTAAGGAACCAGGGCTGACACTAAGATACAATGGGAGTGAAAGGAAAAGGAAAACATACTGAGGGCTCATTAGTGGCACACATTACATTGAACTTCACAATGAAGTTCATTTGTATAAGGTCCATTGTCTTGCCAGTACATTTGTTTCCTTGAGTCTCCGTATAGCCAAGAATATATCAGTGCTAGCATTATACCTCATGTCATGTCCATACAGGATATCAATGGGTCAATGTCTGTGTTGAGAGTCTGCTGAGCATCTGGAAGCAAGAGGAACAAGTCTTTCTGACACCATTTCCCTTTATCCTATGACATCTCTATTCTTGCCCTGGCTTCTGAATTCAAAAGAGTTTGTTTGAATGCGGTGGTCAGAGATATCTGGGGCAGAGAGGTGTGCAGCACACAGGGAACATTAATATCCTCAGGCACTGGGGACTCTTCTGATGAATCAAATGAATTGTGGAAGATAATTCTCACCCAACATTGGAGTTACCTTTGTTTTGTTTAGTGTACTAGACAAGACTAACACAGACTCAATGGTAGGCAACCATGATTATAAAGTTATTCATACCTCCCTAAAAGGGAAGGATGCAGAAAGGACAATATAACAAGATGATCAGATGGTACATTATACTGCAGTTTCAACATTTTACTTGCTTGAAAGTAACAATTTGTGAAACTTTATTATTGCACAATAATGTGAATTGAAGTAGAATGGGAAAGCATGGTGCAATGTAGAGCAGTCCAAAGATGTGCAGGTCAGGTGAATTGGCCACGCTAAATTGCCCATAGTGTTGGGTGCATTAGTCAGCGGGAAATGAGTCTGGGTGTGTTACTCTTCGGAGGGTCGGTGTGGACTCATTGGGCCAAAGAGCCTGTTTCCACACTGTAGGGAATCTAATCTAATCTAATCTAATCTAATCTTGAAAGATAACTCCTGCATTTGCAGCAATCAAACAGCAGTCAGGCTGTAGCATGCGTTTCAATTCAAACTAATCACGATATTGGTCCTTTGAAAGACAATGAATATTTTGTACATTAACCCCAACTTCAAGTGCTGATTTTTTAAAAATTATCGTTGGTAATTTTTTTAATTGATCAGAGCTGGCATTGAAAAGTTAAATAAGGTAAACCTTTAGATTTGTTTTTTTTTGTTTTGAGATTAGTAAAAATTAGCAAATGATATTAGACATTGTTCTGTAAATAGGGCATAAAAGTAGTTTTCAAAATTGTGAAACATTCATGGTGGTTAACCATATGTGAAGAAAGTAAATGATATGTGGAAGCCAAAAAGTGACAATTGACTCAAGATCAAATCTCAACAAACATATCAGCATTTGCATTAATCGTTCACAGGAGTAGATCTATTCTTCGAATATAGATTGTTTTTGCCCACACTTCAGTGATAAAACTGTCATTAAAACAATCAAATTAAAGCCATTAAAAGTTCAATAAATGTAATCCAAGTCCCATTCAAGCTCTCGTTACAAGATTGAAGATTATTTATTCTATTGAAGAGCTCCAAAAAAAAGTACACAGGGGAATATTCTGTACTTATTACATTTTTCAGAGGAAGTCCATCAATGAACATATTTTATTTCTGATGTTTGTGGTTAGAATTAATGAAAATATAGCTTAGGAATAAAATGAATGGTTCACTTTCATTGTGGTTTCTTCAGAATAAAATTTTTCACGTACATGAAGCTCAACCACATTTTTGTTCTCAATGTGTGTATTTTCTTCATATGAAGCAGTTGTCTTCACTTGCTTCATTAGCCCTAAGGAATAGATTTGTTTTGTGCTCCTTGTACTTAAGCTTCACTTAGTTGAGAGAGGAAGATAGATGAACTGTTCATTGGCTGGTGCCAGAGCTCTTCTCTCATCATTCATTAGGATGGATGCAAGAACAAAGAGACAGTGATCTGTTTGCCATCTTTCTTGATTGCATTGGGGGGATTTATGTACACACTCAGAAGTGGAATGCCAAAATGCCCTTGACAATGTAATTTAAGAGGTTGCAGATTGTCCTTTCTGTTCATGAAAATTCCAAAAACTGATAACTCGTTATGCAAGGATGTTAGGACACAACTATTATGTTTTAATTGTAGTTTAATAATCTGAAACAGAGTTAATCTTTCTCATTCTATTGGAGAATGTGTTCTAACACTGGACATTCCAGTAAAAGTGATCATGCAGGTGCTGGAAATTTGAAATATAGAGAGAAAATTTCATAAATATATAACACAGTCAAAATTTGGAAAGAGAAACACAACACTTAATTTCACATCAAATTTCCATTACTCCTGGGAGATTGAAAAAAGGTTTCTGTCTTGCAGATACAATTCAACTTGCTGTATATTTTTAGCATCAGCTCCAGTGATGAATAGGAGGTCTTTACAATGAAATCTGAAAAAAGCTTCTCAATTGGAAATGCTAGAGGAAGTGTCATTACGCTACTGATGAAAGATTGGGAAAAATAAGATAATCAAAAGAGGAGGATATATCTACAACATATGTAACTCATACATTCCTATGGAGTTCCATCACCTTCCTTACTTCCATAAACTAATTTATCAATTTTTGAAAATGAATTAATAAAGTTACAATAGTTTTAGTAATGACATCCCATAAAGCTATCCAAAAGATTTTGTAAATCGAAAATTATTATTTTTTATTTCTTATTTTTTGGAACTTGACCCATTGGTTTTCTGGAATGAGACCACAATTGATTTCATTAATTTTTATGAACTTCCAGTCATAGAGTCACAGAGATGTACAGCATGGAAACAGACCCTTCGGTCCAACTCGTCCATGTCAACCAGATATCCCAACCCAATCTAGTCCCATTTGCCAGCCCTTGGCCCATATCCCTCTAAACACTTCATATTCATATAGCCATCCAAGTGCCTTTTAAATGCTGTAATTGTACCAGCCTGCACCACTTCCTCTGGCAGCTCATTCCATACACGTACCACCCTCTGCGTCCCTTTTATATCTTTCCCCTTTCACCCTAAACCTGTGCCCCCTAATTCTGGACTCCTCTACCCCAGGGAAAAGACCTTCTCTATTTAACCTATCCATGCCCCTCATGATTTTATAAACCTCTATAAAGTCACCCCTCAGCCTCCCACACTCCAGGGAGAACAGCCCCAGCCTATTCAGCCTATCCCTGTAGCTCAAATCCTCCAACCCTGGCAACATCTTGACACCAAGAACAGCTACGTAAGTATCCTACTCATTGACTACAGTTCAGTCTTCAACACTATTATCCCCTCGAGACTGATTACTAAACTTAGTGATCTCAGACTAAGCCCCATTATCTGCAACTGGGTCCATAGTTTCCTGACTCACAGGCCACAATCAGTGAAGATTGAGGACAATATTTCATCCTCACTAACACTCAACACTGGAGTCCCCAGGAGTGTGTACTCAGCCCTCTACTGTACTTATTATATGCCCATGACTGAGTCGCCAAATATCAGATTAATGCCATTTACAAGTTCGCTGATGACACCAACATAGTCAGTCAAATCTCAGATGGCAATGAAGCCGACTACAGAGAGGATGTGGAAGACCCGGGAAAATGGTGCAGTGAGAACAACCTCGCTCTCAATGCCAGCAAAACCGGGATGTTACTCATCCTACACATTAACAGCACAGAGGTGGAACAAGTGGAGAGTGTCACGCTCCTGGGAATGGTCATCCACAACAAGCTTTCTTGGACTCTTCACTGGTTACAAAGGCCCAATAACATCTCTTCTTCCTCAGGCAGCTGAGGAAATTTGGTATAACGGCAAATACCTTGCCAACCTTTATAGGTGCGCCATTGAGAGCATTCTGTCTGGATGTATCACTACCTGGTATGGCAACTGTACCATTCAAGATCGGAGATGGTTACAGAGAGTGGTGAACTCAGCCTGGACAATCACCAAGGCCAACCTCTCATCTATAGAATCCATCTGCCAGGTCCACTGTCAAATAAAGTCACCAGCATTCTCAAAGATCCATCTCACCCTGGCAATATTTTTCTACAAACCTCCACCATCGGGGAGAATATACAGAAGCCTGAACACATGCACCAGCCGGTTTCGCAACTGTTTCTACCCTACTGTTGTTGGAATACTGAAGGGGCTCACAAACTCTTAACATTCGCCAGTACTTGTATTTTTGTTTTTGCAGCTGTTTACCTATTATTTATTTTCTATGCTACTTAACTCTGTGATCTGTCTTGTATTGCTCACAAGTCAAAACTTTTCACTGTGCCTCAGTATACATGACAATAAATTTAATTCAATTCAATCCTTGCAAATCTTTTCTGAACCCTTTCAAGTTTCACACCATCCTTCTGATAGGAAGGAGACTAAGATTGCAAGATTCCAAAAGTAGCCTAACCAATGTCCCGTACCAGAACATGATCTTCCAACTCCTGTACTCAATGCTCTGATCAAAAAAGAAAAGCATACCAAACACCTTCTTCACTGTCCTCTATACCTGTAACTCCATTTTCAAGGAACTATGAATCTGCACTTCAAGGTCTTTTTGTTCAGCAACCCTCCCCAGGACCTTACCATTAAGAGTATAAGTTCTGCTCTGATTTGCTTTCCCAAAATGCAGCACCTCGCATTTATCTAAATTAAATTCCATCTGCCACTCCTCAGACCATTGGCCCATCTGATCAAGATCCTGTAGGACTCTGAGGTAATCTCCTTCGTTGTCCACTACACCTCCAATTTTGGTGTCATCTGCAAACTTACTGACTATATCTCTTATGATTACATTCAATTCATTTATATAAATGACGAAACATAGTTTTGATCCTTGTGACACTCCACTGGTCACAGGCCTCCAGTCTGAAAAGCAACCCTGCTCCACCACCCTCTGTCTTCTACCTTTGAGCCAGTTATGTACCTAAATGGCTACTTCTCCCTGTATTCCATGAAGTCTAACCTTGCTAACTATCTCATGAGGAACCTTGTCAAACGCCTTACTGAGTCCATATAGATCATGTCCACCTCTCTGCCCTCATCAATCCTCTTAGTTATTTCTGCAAAAATCTCAATCAAGTTCGTGAGACATGATTTCCCATGCACAAAGCCATGTTGACTATCCCTAATGAGTCCTTGCTTTTTCAAATACATGTAAATCCTATCCCTGAGAATTCCCTCCAATAACTTGTCCACCACCAATGTCAGGCTCACTGGTCTATAGTTCCTGGGCTTGTCCTTACCACCTTTCTTAAACAGTGGCACGACGTTAACCAACCTCCAGTCTTCTGGCCCCTCACCTGTGATTATTGATGATACAAATATCTCAGCAAGGGGCCCAGCAATCACTTCCCTAGCATCCCCCGAAGTTCTAGGGTACACCTGATCAGGTCCTGGGGATTTATCCACTATTATACTTTCAAGACATCCAGCATCCCCTCTTCTGTAATATGAACATATTTCAAGATGTCACCATCTATTTCTCCACATTCCAAATGTTCCATGTCCTTCTCCGCAGTAACCATTGATCTACTGTGGCTCCACACATAGGGTGCCTTGCTGATCCTTGAGGGGCCAAAGAGTGTGGTGCTGGAAAAGCACAGCTAGGCAGGCAGTATCCGAGGAGCAGCAGAGTCGATATTTTGAGCAGAAGGAATTTTGATGTCCAGCATCTGCAGTCCTCACTTTACCCTACCTGATCTTTGAGGGGCCCTATTCTCTCCTTCGTTGCCCTTTTGTCCTTAATATATTTTTAAAAATCCTTTGGATTCTCCTTAACCCTATTTGCCAAAGCTATCGCATGTCCCCTTTTTGGCCTCCTGATTTCCCTCAAGTATACTCCTACTGTCTTTATACTCTTCTAATCATTCACTAGATCTCTCCTGTCTATACCTGACATATGCTTCCTTCTTTTTCTTAACCAAAACCTCAATTTCTCTGGTCACCCGACATTCTCTACACCTACCAGCCTTTCCTTTCACTCAAATAGGAATATACTGTCCCTAGACTCTCATTATCTCATTTTTGGAGGCTTCTTATTTTCCAGCCGTCTCTTCATCATTAAGTGCTTTGAGAGACTCATGTTGAGGCATATTTAGACCTTGCCAACCCCCTTACTGGACATCCTGCAGTTTGCATGTCATCCAAATCGCTCAACAGGTGATGCCATTTCCACCACCCTCCATCTGGCCCTCATCCATCTGGAGAAGGACACCTACATCAGACTACTGTGCATCAACTTCAGTTCTGCATTTAACACTATCATTCTTCAGCACCTGAGTGGAAAGCTGAGTCTGCTGGGCTTGAATGACCTCCCTTTGTAACTGGATCCTAGATTTCCTGACTGGGATACCTAAGTCAGCCCGAATTGGAAACAGCATCTCCAACACCATCACACTGAGCACAGGGGCTTCCCAGGGCTGTGTGTTCAGTACACTGCTGTTCACCCTGCTGACACACAACTGTGTAGTGATGCACAGGTCCAATCATATCATCACATTCGCTGATGATACAACTGTCGTGGGTCTCATCAGCACGAGCGACGTGTCAGCATACAAAGAGGAGGTGCAGCAGCTAACAGACTGGTGCAAAGCCAACAACCTTTCTCTGAACATGGACAAAATGAAAGAGATGGTTGTTGCCTTCAGGAAGGCACAGAGCGACCACTCTCCATAGAGATCGTGAAGAGCACCAAATTTCTTGGCCTACACCTGGCGGAGAATCTCACCTGACCTCTCAGCACCAGATCCATAGCCAAGAAAGTCAAGCAGTGTCTCTACTTTCTGTGTAGGCTGAGGAAAGCCCACCTCCCAACCTTCATCATCACCACGTTCTACAGAGGGTACATTGAGAATATCCTGAGCTGCTGCATCACTGCCTCGATCGGGAATTGCACTGTCTCGGATTGTAAGACCCTACAACGGATAGTGAGGACAGCTGAGAGGATCATCGGGGTCTCTCTTCCCTCCATTACAGACATTTAGTCCACATCCAAAAGGATAAGAGCATTGTGGAAGTCCCTCACTCAAACTCCTATCCTTCCTGCCATCTGGCAGAAGATACCGGAGCTTTCGGTCTCTCATGGCCAGACTGTGCAACAATTTCTTCCCGTAAGCCATCAGGCTCCTTTCCACTGTATGATCAGACTCTTTCCCATCTGAAATACTTTGCACAACTTTGAATTGCTGCTAGAAAGATGTGTATTATTTATCATTCTTCTGTTACACTGTAACTTGTGTATTTTGCACTATTTGTGCACTTTATACCATGTAAGATTGTGTAGTTTATGCTGTCCATGTAGCACCCTCGGTACTGGAGGAATGCTATCTTGTTTTTACTGTTATATATGGTAGAAATGACAAATAAAAGCTACTCTACTCTACCTGCAAACATTTGCCTCCAATCAGCTTTTGAAAGTTCTTGCCGAATACCATCAATATTAGCCTTCTTCCAATTTAGAACTTCAACTTTTAGATCTGGTCTATCCTTTTCCATCACTATTTTAAAACTAATGGCTGGCCCCAGAGTGCTCCCCCACTGACACCTCAGTCACCTGCCCTGCCTTATTTTCCAAGAGTCGGTCAAGTTTTGCACCTTCTCCAGTGGGTACACCCATATCCTGAATCAGAAAATATTCTTGTACACACTTGATAAATTCCTCTCCATCTGAACCTTTAACACTATGGCAGTACCAGTCTCTGTTTGGCAAGTTAAAATCCCCGACCATATCCATCCTATTATTCTTACAGTTAACTGAAATCACTTTAGAAATTTGCTTCACAATTTCCCGCTGACTATTAGGGGGTCTATAATAGGATCCCAATAAGGTGATGATTACTTTCTTATTTCTCAGTTCTACCCAAATATCCCGGAATATCCTCCATAAGTACAGCAGTAATAATATCCCTTATCAAACGTGCCACTCCCTCTCCTCTCTTGCTCCCCTTTCTATCCTGCCTACAGCATTTGTGTCCTGAAACATTAAGTTGCCAACAAATTCTGCCTTAGCAGGTTGTTTTTTCTTATCATTACTGAAATTACCTTGTTTTAGCTTCTGCTTTTTTTTTGTCAGAAGTCACACAACACCAGGTTATAGTTCGATGGGTTTACTTTTAATCAAAACTTTTGGAGCACAGCTCCTTCATCAGGTGAAGTGAAGGGAAGCACACAGGCACAGAATTTATATGCAGAGAGATAATGGCAAGGTAATTCCAGGTAATTCAGTGTCGGAAGATAAACATAAATGGTGTGAGCGAAGTGTCGACGGGCTGAATAACAAGTCCTTGCAGGTAATCAAAAGAGTCAAACGGTATGAGTAAAGTGTCAACGGCTGAATAGAAAGTGAAGGGATGACCAATTAATATTTCCAAAAGTGTCAAAAAAGGATAGTGCTGGAGACAAACCAAATGACTGGAGTAACATGATCAGTGTAAGAGTCACTTGACAAGGGTCTAATCGAAGTAACAAGTAATCCAAAAAACTGTACAAACTAATTTAGGTAGATGATAACAACTTACCAAGGTGATGGTATCAAAACTTAACAGTAAGGAAGATTGTACAAACACAGAACAGAATGATGGGGTTACATGTAGCACGACATAAACCCAAGATCATGGTTGAGGCCATTTTCATGGGTACCAAACTTGGTTATCAGTTTATGCTTGGCGATTCTGCATTGTTGTGTATCTTGAAGGCCACCTTGGAGGATGCTTACCTGAAGATTGGAGGCTGAATGCTCTTGACCACTGAAGTGTTCACTGACTGGGATGGAACACTCCTGCCCGGCGATTGTTGCAGTGTTCACTGTTGTTGTTAGTGTCTGCATGGTCTTGCTGATCTCCCAGGCCTCGGGGCCTCCTTTCCTACAGAATATAAGATAGGCAACAGTGGCCAAGTCATATGAGTATCTGCCATGTACTTGGTGGGTAGTGTTCCCAAGTGACATGATAGTATCCATGCCGATGATCTAGCATGTCTTGCAGAGGTTGCAGTGGCAGGGATGTGTGATGTTGTGGTCACTGTTCTCCTGAAGGCTGGATAGTTTGCTGCAAACCATGGTCTGTTTGATGTGAGGCAGCTGTTTGAAGGAGAGAAAACTCAGTCACATTAGGGAGATTTAAACAATCCTTGGATAAGCACATTGATGATGATGGGATAATGTTGGGGGGGAGCTTTGATTAGTTCACAGGTCAGCGCAACATTGAGGGCCGAAGGGCCTGTTTTGCACTGTATTGTTCTATGTTCTATGTTCTAAGTGGAACTGTAGGGATGGCTTTGGTGAGATGTACGTTGTCATCGATGACATGTTGAAGGCTGTAAAGAACATAACATAGTTTCTCTGCTCCAGGGAAATACTGAACAACAAAGGGTTCCCCATTGGTCAGGAACCGTGTCTGTCATCAGAGGAGAGTGTTGCTGTTTTTTGTTGTGGTATGTCAGAACTGGTGATCGATGAGGTGAGCATCATATCCTGTTCTTCTGAGGCCATCTTTCAGCATCTGTATGCGTCTGCTGCATTCCTCCTCATCTGAGTAGATCCTGCTATGACACCATCACCTTGAAAAATTGTTATTATCTCGCTACCTCAATTAGTTTGTATAATTTTGGATTACTTGTTACTTCAGTTGGACCCTTGTCATGTGACTCTTATACCTATCATTTTATTCCAGTCATTTGGTTTTTCTATAGCGTCATCTTATTTTTGATTTTTTTTGTAAATATTAATCAGTCATCCTTTCATTTCCTATTCAGCTGTTAACACTTGGCTCACACTGTGTGACCCTTTTGATTACCTGCAAGGACTTGTTATTCAGCCCGTTGACACTTTGCTCACACCATTTATGTTTATCTTCTGACACTCTGAATTACCTGGAATTACCTTGCCATTATCTCTCTGCATATAAATTCTGTGCCTGTGTGCTTCCTTCCACTTCACCCAATGAAGGAACTACACTCCAAAAGCTTGTGATTTCAAATAAACCTGTTGGACTACAACGTGTGACTTCTGACTTTGTCCACCCCAGTCCAATAGCACCATCTGCACATTTTTGTTGATATCTCCTGTCACCATACTAAGCTATTCAGTGTTTCTATTCACCTTGTGTTTTATTCATATTTGTGCCTGTTCTTTCCTCAGATTTCTTTGTGATCTGCCTGAATGACCCATCCTGAAAACACAACTATAAGGACCTAAGAAATAGGTCACTTGCATGACAGCAGTCAACATGGACTCCTCAAATAACCTTCCTTTCCTGTTTCATGGCTGCCTGATAATCTGGCTGAAATTTGAAACTTGTCAGATTGGGACCTGAGACATCAGCCATGTCTCACTAAACTAGTAATTCACAGAAGAATTCAGTGCATCAGATTCATCTCAAACCAAAAATGGTTCTCAACTTTAAAAGCTACTGGTAATTCTCTCAATATTAAAAATAAATTATCTTGATACAGTTTGACAATGGTCATTTCAACACATGGGATATCAGCCATCCTAACCTTTCTGAATTCATTCTTGAATTGTGAGCTCCCAAAATGCCATTAGGCAGGGAATTTCAGGATTTTGATCTAATGACACTGAAGGTACAGTCAAGTATCTAAGGATGGCTAGTGACTTGGAAAGGAATTGCGAGAGGCTGGAGTTCACATGCATCGCTAAGCTTGTATTTCTGGATGGTGGAACTCATGGGTTTGGGATGTGCTGGCTGTAGTTAGAATACAGTGGAGAATACAAAAGGTTGAGGACTTGGATGCTTAAGTCAGTCAATGAGGTACCAATTAAATTTATTGTGTTACTTTCAATA
>NC_057719.1:33331803-33380533 GCF_004010195.1 Chiloscyllium plagiosum
GCGATTGTTGCAGTGTTCACTGTTGTTGTTAGTGTCTGCATGGTCTTGCTGATCTCCCAGGCCTCGGGGCCTCCTTTCCTACAGAATATAAGATAGGCAACAGTGGCCAAGTCATATGAGTATCTGCCATGTACTTGGTGGGTAGTGTTCCCAAGTGACATGATAGTATCCATGCCGATGATCTAGCATGTCTTGCAGAGGTTGCAGTGGCAGGGATGTGTGATGTTGTGGTCACTGTTCTCCTGAAGGCTGGATAGTTTGCTGCAAACCATGGTCTGTTTGATGTGAGGCAGCTGTTTGAAGGAGAGAAAACTCAGTCACATTAGGGAGATTTAAACAATCCTTGGATAAGCACATTGATGATGATGGGATAATGTTAGGGGTGGGGGGGAGCTTTGATTAGTTCACAGGTCAGCGCAACATTGAGGGCCGAAGGGCCTGTTTTGCACTGTATTGTTCTATGTTCTATGTTCTAAGTGGAGCTGTAGGGATGGCTTTGGTGAGATGTACGTTGTCATCGATGACATGTTGAAGGCTGTAAAGAACATAACATAGTTTCTCTGCTCCAGGGAAATACTGAACAACAAAGGGTTCCCCATTGGTCAGGAACCGTGTCTGTCATCAGAGGAGAGTGTTGCTGTTTTTTGTTGTGGTATGTCAGAACTGGTGATCGATGAGTTGAGCATCATATCCTGTTCTTCTGAGGCCATCTTTCAGCATCTGTATGCATCTGCTGCATTCCTCCTCATCTGAGTAGATCCTGCTATGACACCATCACCTTGAAAAATTGTTATTGTCTCGCTATCTCAATTAGTTTGTACAATTTTGGATTACTTGTTACTTCAGTTAAACCCTTGTCATGTGATTCTTATACCTATCATTTTATTCCAGTCATTTGGTTTTTCTATAGCATCATCTTATTTTTGATTTTTTTTGTAATATTAATCGGTCATCCTTTCATTTCCTATTCAGCTGTTAACACTTGACTCATACTGTGTGACCCTTTTGATTACCTGCAAGGACTTGTTATTCAGCCCATTGACACTTTGCTCACACCATTTATGTTTATCTTCTGACACTCTGAATTACCTGGAATTACCTTGCCATTATCTCTCTGCATATAAATTCTGTGCCTGTGTGCTTCCTTCCACTTCACCCAATGAAGGAACTACACTCCAAAAGCTTGTGATTTCAAATAAACCTGTTGGACTACAACGTGTGACTTCTGACTTTGTCCACCCCAGTCCAATAGCACCATCTGCACATTTTTGTTGATATCTCCTGTCACCATACTAAGCTATTCAGTGTTTCTATTCACCTTGTGTTTTATTCATATTTGTGCCTGTTCTTTCCTCAGATTTCTTTGTGATCTGCCTGAATGACCCATCCTGAAAACACAACTATAAGGACCTAAGAAATAGGTCACTTGCATGACAGCAGTCAACATGGACTCCTCAAATAACCTTCCTTTCCTGTTTCATGGCTGCCTGATAATCTGGCTGAAATTTGAAACTTGTCAGATTGGGACCTGAGACATCAGCCATGTCTCACTAAACTAGTAATTCACAGAAGAATTCAGTGCATCAGATTCATCTCAAACCAAAAATGGTTCTCAACTTTAAAAGCTACTGGTAATTCTCTCAATATTAAAAATAAATTATCTTGATACAGTTTGACAATGGTCATTTCAACACATGGGATATCAGCCATCCTAACCTTTCTGAATTCATTCTTGAATTGTGAGCTCCCAAAATGCCATTAGGCAGGGAATTTCAGGATTTTGATCTAATGACACTGAAGGTACAGTCAAATATCTAAGGATGGCTAGTGACTTGGAAAGGAATTGCGAGAGGCTGGAGTTCACATGCATCGCTAAGCTTGTATTTCTGGATGGTGGAACTCATGGGTTTGGGATGTGCTGGCTGTAGTTAGAATACAGTGGAGAATACAAAAGGTTGAGGACTTGGATGCTTAAGTCAGTCAATGAGGTACCAATTAAATTTATTGTGTTACTTTCAATAGTATGGACTTTCTTGAGTGTTGTTATATCTACGTCCATCCAGTTAAGTACAGAGTATTTCATCACACTCCAACTTGGGTTTTGGTGAAGATAGTGATGATGATTTGGGGAGTTAGGAAGGAAACAAGTCACACAGGGTGATCTGCCTCAAACTTAGAATATTTATCTAGAATTTTTATCGGTGTAATTCTGGTCAATAGTGCTCATCAGGGGTTTGTTGATGAGGGCCCTGATGATAGTCATGGTGTTGAATATCAAAGGGAAGTAGCTAGTATCTCTCTCTAATCTTGAAGATGATGATTACCTCACATTTATATGTCATGAACATTACTTCCCATTTTGATCAGAGAATCTTAAACACAAAAGGTTGGTTTGCCATCTCTGTGTTAGCTGTATAGACTCAAATCCCAGCTTTTTCACAGAACTCTGCAACATTGTCCTTTTCAAGAACATGCCCAAGTCCTTTTTATAAATTCCTCTGGAATCTGATTGCAATGCTGTTTCAGGTACTGCTCCATATTTTAACATCTTGTGGAAGAAATGTCCCCTCATTTCCCCTCCATACTTCTATTATGTTTACACCCTTTGATTACTAATCCATTTGCCAGATGAAATCGGTTCCATCTCTGTGCTTCATTAGAATCCCTCATAATTTTGAATCCATTAGTTAGTCTTCCCTAAACATTCTGGTTCTAAAGCTGAAAAATTCTAGCTATTCCTATTTCTGGACATAAACTCCGTCATTCTTGGTAAAATCGTAATTAACCTTGTCTGCGTCATGTCCCAGGCCTTGATGCCCTTTGGTACACAGAATTGTAAACAATATCCCAGTTGATGGTTAAGCACAGATTTGTAAATATTGAGCGTCATTTCCTTTGTTTTAAATTTATTGGGAGATGTAGGTTTCGCTTACTGAGCCAGTGTCTATTGCCCATCATAAGTGCCCTTAAGAAGGTTAGCTGCTTTCTGAATTGCTGCAGTTCATTTGCTGTAGATACGTTCACAATGCCATTAGGGAGGAAGATCCATGATATTGACCCATCAGCACGAAAAGAACAGTAATTTATCTACAAGGTAAGATTGTGAATGGCTTGGAGGGGAACACATGGTGGTGTTCCTATGTAACCACTGCCCTTGTCCTTCTGTGTCCTAATGGTCACAGTTTTGAAAGATGCTTATAATGAATCTTGGTGAATTCCTGTGGTGCATCTTTTGTGTTGAACACTCACATTTAGCCTCATTTATGCTTTGAATATTGAACCTGTGAAACATATCTATTTCAGTCTCATCTTATTTGCTGACTGCTGAACCTTTACAGCATGTTTGTGGAGCGGTTATTCAATGCTCTTTGCTCTCACTTGTTGAGTGTTTCCTGGCTGGGACTTCCATCTTTCCATTTGATGACTGCTTGTTATTTGTGTTAACAACAAAAATTCCTACTGTTCTCCAAACGTAAGGTGTTTTGAAGGATACCATTGGGTGGCTGATCATGGTTAGATAAAACAGGGGAGCAATGGAATGAGGACTGGCGGAAGCAAATCAGAAGAAAGACAAATTATGATCCAAGAGGAGGGACTGTAGATGGTTCTTAAGGAAAGGATAATGACGCTGAGGGAAGATGTTCAGTCATGTTGCAGGGTGGTTGCAGGACCAAGCATGAATGGTGAAGTGAAGTAGAGAGAATGAAATTATCTTAATGGTGAGGGAGGAAAGGAGGATGTATATTTTGACAAGAATCTCAGTACAGCTTTGGGAGAAAAAGATTTACAGATGAGAAATGGATTTCTAAGGCAACAGGAGAAGGGTGAAAGGCAGAAATATCCTTGAAAGAGGAAATGGAATAAAGGGAGAGATTTGATGATGAAAGACACACTGCTGTCACTGGCATTTTGATCAGAGCAGATAGAACAAAGTATAGCCAAACCGGGAGCTTTCAGTGAGGAGGCACAGTCACTCACCGGGGAGAAAGTAAATTAAATTATCTGTTCTTTTCTTCTGCCCTTAATAGTGCTGAACCTAAATTTAGTTCTTATTTTTATTCATTTTATCTCTGAAGTTATGTTGTGCATTTATCCCAAAATCCTCTACTTGACCGGTTTTTAAACGATTCACAACAACTCTCTTTATTGTTAATTGGTTGTGTGTGTGTGTGTATGTGTGTGTGCGTATTGTGAACCATACACCAGGGTATATGGTTGACAATACACACGCACACACACATAGATTCACAACCACACATACAGACACAAACAACCACACAACCACACACACAAATCATGCATGGGAAGAAAGAGAGAGAAACAATGGTAAAGAAGAAAAAGAGAAAAGGTTATGACATTAATTAATTAATTGACATAAATTTAAGTCCAGTAAGTCCTTGCCTAATTACCATGCACAGAGGATAGTGGTGTAATGGTAATATTACTGGACTAGCAATACAATCAAATTTCTGGAGACACAGGTTTGATTCCCAACATGGCAGTTGGTGAAAGTTGGATTCAACTAAAAAAAATCTAGAATTTAAAATAAGGCTAATGGCAATTACTGTTTAAAAAGACACTCACCCAGTTCACTAATGGCCTTTAGCAATGGAAGGAGGAGAAAGTGAGGACTGCGGATGCTGGAGACCAGAGTTGAAAAGTGTGGTGCTGGAAAAACACAGCAGGCCAGGCAGCATCCGAGGAGCAGGAGAATCGACATTTCAGGCATTAGCCCTGAACTCCTGAAGAAGGGCTTATGCCCGAAACGTCAATTCTCCTGCTCCTCGGATGTTGCTTGGCCTACTGTGTTTTTCCAGCACCACACTTTAGCAATGGAAGTCTGCCGTTCTTATCTGATCTAGCCTATGTATTACTCTGGACTCACAACAAGGTGGTTGACTCCTAACTGCCTGCTGGGTAATTAAGGATGGATAATAAATGCTGATGTCGCCAATGGTGCCCACATCCCACAACAAATATTTTTAAAAAGTGAATTCTTGCAGTTGGCTGATCTGGTAGAACATTTTTTGTACAAACTCAGATATAGGTGGATTCCTCTCAAGGCCCAGGAATATATTTCTTGTAGGATGGGAAATTATTTCACTTTTCAGGTGAAATAGAGCAATGAAATTTCAAGGGAGATTGAGACTTTTTGACGCAGGCCTAGCTGAGTTTGGAATTGTTTTTCTTGTTTTCTGACTGGGTATAGAAAGGAAAGTAAAAGAGAAGTCAAAATGGCCTTTGATGTATCTTATTAAAAAAAAACTGTGTTTTGTAGCAGTTAACTGTGGGGCCATTGGTATTATCTCAGACATAAAGAGTTTTGATAGCTCCCCCTTTCATTTAGAATTGGCTGGTGTTGACGTTTTGTCTGCCATTAATTTGTATTGGTTTGACTGGAATATGTATACAATACCAACAGTATGGCATGCCAGGAGAACAATACAAGTTTTTGTCCCATTCTTACTACTGATCAGATGGAATTTAAAATAAAGGAGAAAGGTATTCTTATGACAGAAATAAGGAAAAAAAAAACACACACAAGTGAGAACCAAGATGAATGCAGAAGGTTTAGAAAGGATATGAAAAAGTGTATTCAAGAAGCAAGGCAAGAACAGTTTATGAGAAAGGTCTCGCGGCTAACATTAAGGGGAATCCCAAATTCTTCTACAAGCACAGCAATAGTAAAAAAGATGTGAAAAGGCTGATTAGGGACCAACAACAGATTTACTTATATAAGCAAGAGATATGGCTGAATTTTGGGAAATGTTAAATGATATAATGTGGGTAACTATGTTATACTGAGTATAGAAATAGTTGTTATTTATTTATTAATGAATAAATATTTTAGAGAGGGCTAATCATTCACAAAATAAATCAACTTGCTTAAAACCACAACATTCTGTTTAATTGTTTGAGTCTTCCTCTGATTGGTTCTAATCCAATCTCTTTAATTAAACATTTATTTATACAAAGCAATTTGATCTTGCTTATAAAACTGATTCCTGTGTATTTATTTGCATGAGCTTCTCTTTATTTAAACAATTTTGCTGTATTTATGCAGCAATTTATCTGCTCTTTCCTCAAAACATAGAATATATTAGATGGCATGGTGTATCCACATGCTCATTAAAATGAGCATGTTTGCACTAAATTAGTTTCAACATATAAAGGGTCATAAAGAATTTAATTGCTTCAGGATTTGCCATGCAGTGAAAGAAAAGATAGGTGTTTGATTTAAGATGCTGCCAGACTCCAGACTTGCTAGGACCTTTGTCACTGAATCAGAGTTTATGGGTTCATAGTCCCACTATGAGCAGGTGATCTATGCTGGTTCTTCAGGTCAGTAGACAGGGAGTGGAGCTCTGTTGGGATGCCTTCTTATTGGATGAGACATTGAACTGTCAAGGCTTTCTCAACATCTCAAAATGGGAATTTAATTCTTCCAACGCAGTCATTGAGCATGTAATTGGATAATTTCATTACATGCATATTCCAAGTGCATTCAAAGACAGAAAAGGTTAAAAAAAATCGTCACGTATCCAACTTAGTTCTTGAAAGATTGAATCAAATAAAGTCAGCTTCACTGGACTCTTGCACCAAGATGACCAGCGTTGAACATCATCATCACCAGGACAATGTCAATAACAATGATGCCAAAATATATGGCCTCATGGAATAAAACTCAGGAGTCTTCATTGCCTGACAGAACAACCAAGATCACAACCTTAAAGAGAACATTCCAGCAGCCTAATGCTGACTCAAAGAGGCAAGTTCAAAAGACAGCAATGGAAAGAGAAAACCCAAGAGACCTAACAATATGCTGACCACCAGAACATACAAAGCTTTATTTGAAGCCACCAGGGCTATCAATTGACTAAGGTCAAATTGACAAAATTCTCTTCATTTATAGCATGGTGATTCTCTTCTTAATGACAACAATGTCATCTGTCAATGCTGGACAAATATTTTGAATAACTCACCATTTATGAATCCATCATCGCCAGTGATAAAACTTGCCAGACTACTAATAGAACATAGAACATTACAGCGCAGTACAGGCCCTTTGGCCCTCAATGTTGCACCAAACTGTCATACCAATCTGAAGCCCATCTAACCTACACTATTCCATGTACGTCCATATGCTTGTCCAATGGCGACTTAAATGTATTTAAAGTTGGCAAATCTACTACCGTTGCAGGCAAAGCATTCCATACCCTTACTACTCTCTGAGTAAAGAAACTAACTCTGACATCTGTCCTATATCTATCACCCCTCAATTTAAAGCTATGCCCCTTCGTGTTCGCCGTCACCATACTTAAAAAAAGGCTTTCCCTGTCCACCCTATATAACCCTCTGATTATCTTATATGTCTCTATTAAGTCACCTTTCAACCTCCTTCTCTCCAACGAAAACAGCCTCAAGTCCCTCAGTCTTTCCTCGTAAGACCTTCCCTCCATACCAGGCAACATCCTAGTAAATCTCCTCTGCACCCTTTCCAAAGCTTCCACATCCTTCTTATAATGCAGTGACCAAAACTGTACACAATACTCCAAGTGCGGCCGCACCAGAGTTTTATACAGTTGCAGCATAACCTCATGGTTCTGGAACTCGATCCCTCTATTAATAAAAGCTAAAACACTGTATGCTTTCTTAACAACTCTGTCAATCTGGGTGGCAACTTTCAAGGATCTGTGTACCTGGACACCGAGATCTCTCTGCTCATCTACACAACCAAGAATCTTACCATTAGCCCAGTACTTTGCATTCTGGTTACTCCGACCAAAGTGAATCACCTCACACTTGTCCGCATTAAACTCCATTTGCCACCTCTCAGCCCAGCTCTGCAGCTTATCTATGTCTCTCTGTAACCTACAACATCCGTCGTCACTATCCACAACTCCACCGACCTTAGTGTCATCTGCAAATTTACTAACCCACCCTTCTACGCCCTCATCCAGGTCGTTTATAAAAATGACGAACAGCAGTGGACCCAACACCGACCCTTGCAGTACACCACTAGTAACTGGACTCCAGGATGAACATTTCCACTCTCTGTCTTCTTTCAGCAAGCTAATTACTGATCCAAACTGCTATATCCCATTCCTCCGCATTTTGTACAATAGCCTACTGTGGGGAACCTTATCGAATGCCTTGCTGAAATCCATATACACACATCAACCGGTTACTCTCATCTATCTATTTGGTCACCTTCTCAAAGAACTCAATAATGTTTGTGAGGCATGACCTACCCTTCACAAAACCGTGCTGACTACCCCGAATCAAATTATTCTTTTCTAGATGATTATAAATCCTATCTCTTATAACCTTTTCCAACATTTTACCAACAACTGAAGTAAGGCTCACTGGTCTACAATTACTAGGGTTGTCTCTATTCTCCTTCTTGAACAGGGGAACCACATTTGCTATCCTTCAGTCTTCTGGCACTATTCCTGTAGACAATGACGATGTAAAGATCAATGTCAAAGGCTCGGCAATCTCAAAGTAGAATCCACGAGTGTACCACCATCAGATGGAAGAATTGCAACAAGCAATCAAATGGATGAAAAACAAATTGCACAATAGAAGCAGAAGTATCTCAATTGGTTCTTCAGTCCTGCTCTGCCATTCAATAAGATCATGGCTGATTGGATTTTTGCACATTCCTATTTATCCCTGATAAATTTGCATCCACTTTTTTTTAAATTAAGAATCTACCTCAGCCTTAAAAATATTTAAAGAATCTGCTTCCATTGTCTTTTGACCAAGAGAGTTCCAAAGACCAATGGCCATCTGTAAAAAAAAAAACAATCTTTATGATACAAGCTGTTATTAATGATTTTGAAGTCGTGACCCCTTATTTTTGAGTCTCCCAAAAGAAGAATTAGCCTTTCAACATTCACCCTGTCAGGATGCTTCAGAATTTTATATACTTCAACCAATTCATCTTTTACTCTTCTAAACTGCATCAACAAATAAGAGCACTAGAGAAATTCCACCAAGTCACCTGGATTCAATGAGAGGACCATCAAACAAATGCTGGTGCCCGTCTTGAACTGCGCTCCATAAGCATTCAGGCAGAAATGCTAAATTAACGTAGGTGGACTGGACACTGTGTCCAGATGGCTGACAACCAAGATCCCCACCAGTTCGTGTTTTCTCAAATCTCAATTAACCAATATTCAGACAGAGGACAAAGAGAACATTTCAGAAACATTCTGAAACTAACATTGAAACACAGCAGCATTCACATTGAGAGCTTACCAAGTGTTCAGAACAGCAGCAAGTTCTTCATCAAGCTGCATCACGCTCAGGATCCCAGTGTCTTAATGATCAGACTGAACCATGGCAGACAAGGAAAGAAAAGGAGGCAAATCCATCTGTCTGAATCCTATTACCTCATGGGCCAACCTGCTCCACATTTGTATAGGTCATACGTTGTGAATCAGCCTATTCAAATCACATAAAGGCCATGGCAAAAACTTGCAATCCTGAATAAATGTCATACTCAAAGCAAGGACAGCCACTGATGACAAGATTAAGAAACCTATCTTTTTCCCAGGAGAATACAAAATAGTCCCATGGCATTACTTCAAAGAATACTGAGGTTCTTAAGTTTCCTGTATAATATTTATTATCAATCAACTTTATTTAAAAACAAAGATTGTTAAGACATTGCAGCTGTGGGACCTTGCTGTGTGAAATTAACTGCTGCATCTCTTATTTACCAACAGTGATTACACTTCAAAAAATATTTGATGTGCTTTGGGATGCCCAAAGGTCATGAGAAACATTATATAAATGCAAGTCAAAGCCTTCATTGTTTTCACCAAATCAGTGCTCATTATAGGTCTTGTGGTATCATGGTGATGTCCTTATCTCTGGGCTAGAAGATCCATCTGCTCCAAAGGTTGATTAAACATATCTATAAATATATGTCCTTTCTTTCTTAATATTTATACACTATACTTCATTGTTCCTTACATTAAATGTCATAAAGCTCTAATGAAATGTGCTACAACCAATGCATGGATTAAAATACAGCAATTCTTTTCATTTAAAACCCAGATGCTCCAAATAAACATTCAGTTCTCAAAATCAGAGGGTTTGTACCAAAATATGCACATTTACAGACCAGTATATTCTCCAGAGTAACAACTTTTAGATATGACTCTGGAATAGAAGACAGACTGTTAAGGCAGTCGCTCCTTAATTAGTTAAAATCTCCCTCTTTCAATAAAGGAGATCATGCTTCCAGGCAAGAGTACAATGACCTTTCACAATACCACTTCCAAATTCTAATAGCATTGTAGGTATTTATGGCCCATCTATGCATTAATGGCTGTCTCTGTCAATTTGTGTGTGAAATATATAATCTATTAATAATTCATAACACATTTTTAAATCATTTATTAGTACAAGGAACGTAAACACACGCCAGAACAATTTACATAAGACTGCTAAACAGGACTTTGGATACAGATTTAATGTTATTTATAATGGTTGACAGATATACCTGTTAAATTCTGAACCTGGGTTTTATTAGAATGATAGTGGTCTTATCCAGCAGTTGGATAGCAAGTAGATATACCCTATCAACAGTGCGAGGAGGCCTGATGGAATTAAATGCCTTGCAAGCACTTATTTGGCAATTGTTAAGCTTTCCCTGTGAATTGGGCTGCCAGCAATGAAAGTCTGAAAAACTGCAGGTTAGGGCAGGGGGTTATCTTTTAGCTGCCATTCAAATGTGTTGCTGGAAAAGTGCAGCAGGTCAGGCAGCATCTAGGGAACAGGAGAATCGACGTTTCGGGCATTAGCCCTTCTTCAGGAAGAAGGCCCCTCTCCTGTTCCCTAGATGCTGCCTGACCTGCTGCGCTTTTCCAGCAACACATTTCCATCTCTGATCTCCAGCATCTGCAGACCTCACTTTCTCCTCAAAGGTTATCTTTTAGCTGCCATTCTCTTGCCTGAAACCAGGTCTCTGAATTGGCCACAGAGTGTCTGTTGGCAATTGACCCCTTTTCTACTCTGTCCGTTCCCTCAAATCTCTCACCACCTACCATCCACCTAGGAGGTTAAGAATAAACCTGATGTGTTTAGCTGGACAGATTTCTGAGGCAACTGGAGGCCTGTGCTGCCTTCCTTTAGTCTCTCAGTCTTGAGGAAATTGTGGTGGGCTCAAGAATAATGGACTTTAATTAGACTCATTAATGAGCCTAATCACCATCTTGTTGCTGATGGCTTGGAATCCCCTGCCAGCTCCTTCCCCTCTCTGACCTAATCTAGACAGGCTTTATCATTGACACGATGCAAGGCCTAGACTACAATTATTGGGCCTGTTTGCCATGGTTTCCATTGTACAGGGCTGCATAAAACCCAGACCATGCAGTGGACTGGGGAATCTTTACTGAGCATTTAGAATTCTTGACCAACCTTCTGGCATGCGGATGAAAAATCTATTTTGGAAAGATACATTATATTTTTATTTCAACATCTGCCCAAGGGGAGAGCTGTAATGCTGTAAAACAGTACTTCAGTGATGTGATTTCTGCTCTACCAACCCACAGCAGGCTCCATAACAACGTCTGAAATCCTCCAGTACATGCAAAATGAGAATTTACAAAGAACATCAAAACATGGAAAATCTTGGAAATTTTTAATCAAGTCTTTCTACATGATATCTATGATGAAAGATGAATAATTCTTGATCATTGCTAATTGTTTTAAACTAGCCAAGACCTCATGGACTATGCCCGGAGAAAGCAAAATATGGGATACATCAAGGAATAAAGGCAATCACAGATATTTGGATGGATTAGTCGGTAGGGATGCCAGTAATAGGCTGTGAAATAAAATCATAGAATTCCAATAGAAATGGCAGAAAGACAGCCATTTGGTCTATCAAATGTGCAACAACCCTCTAAAGGGCACGCAACCCTGACCTCCACCTCCACTTTATCCCTGCAACCCCACATTTACCATGGCTGGTCTACCCAGCTTTAAAATTGTTGAACTGTGGAAGGAAACCAGAGCACCTGGAAGAAACAGGGAGAACATGCAAGCTCCACACAGCGTCACGCAAGGCTGGAATCTAACCTGGGTCCCTGACATGAGGCAGCAGTGCTAACCATTATGCTACCATGCTACCCTCATTGTGGGACATCAGAGTTCAAGTGGCTGGATTTTAACATGTGGACCTGTTTTCAACATGGCTGACTAATGGGTTAGGAATCTGAACATTTGAAGGGGAGACTTTCCCAGGACTTTCTAACACATGGCACCAGCATTCCACATTCAGGTTTCCTAAACAATTGGTGCAAGCAAAAATTGATGATGACCTACATATGACTGTTTCCACTTGGAGTCCAGTTGGGGCCACAATTTATCTGTTCTCCGAGAGTCAGTACACAGGCTAGAACTCTTGGAAAGGAGTAACAGTCTATCAATATGTGCCCACCCCGGCATCCCTCTGATTCTCTGAGGCGCACCTAGAGGTTGCATGTGAAAAAGAACATTTTATTCACATTGGTCTGCAGATAGAGGCCAGCAACTGTAAGCTCACAGACATGGCTGGTGGATCCAAAGCAGATCAACAGTAGGGGTGTGGCCACATGACCTTGGATAAAATATGGATTGAGGCAACCTTATGGGGGCAAGAAGGTTGAGTGACACACCATTTTCAATCTCAAACCTCTCACTAGACACCTACCGTTATCTCCAGCACAACACTCATCAGACCAAATCATTCTCACCTTCATCCCCTCCCCCACTCACCCATTGTACACTATGCTACTTTCTCCCCACCCCCACCCTCCTCAAGCTTATCTCTCCACGCTTCAGGCTCACTGCCTTTATTCCTGATGAAGGGCTTTTGCCCGAAACATCGATTTCGAAGCTCCTTGGATGCTGCCTGAACTGCTGTGCTCTTCCAGCACCAATAATCCCAAATGCTTCTCTTTGTCAAGGCATCGACTTACATTTCCCATCCAAATCGTCAACACAGCTATCCACTTCCTTATTACTTTCCCCACAGTTCCTTTCACAAATGTACAAGCATGCTTTCAAACTGTTCTGTTTCTCACACTGATAACACTCTATTCTCTCTCCTTGTAGGAGAGGTCAGAAGCAGAACTCAAGGGAGAGGCAGAGAATCAAAAGTGCTCCTCCTAGTATAGCCACACTGAGCACTTTAAAATCAGATGCATCAAAAATCACGAAGTTTTGGACTGACTATCCACTGGAGAGATAGAAATGAGGACCTCCTAGATATCCAATAGATATTTCACAGTCACACAGCACAGAAAACTCATAAGTCTTAATATCTTATCACCCAAAACTGAAACATGATCCTTGGTACAATTGGAACTTTGAATC
Organism: Chiloscyllium plagiosum; assembly: GCF_004010195.1. Taxonomy (NCBI): domain Eukaryota; kingdom Metazoa; phylum Chordata; class Chondrichthyes; order Orectolobiformes; family Hemiscylliidae; genus Chiloscyllium; species Chiloscyllium plagiosum. The sequence goes on from NC_057719.1 coordinate 33,345,178, forward strand.
TTTTCTCCTTGTAAACTACAGTTTATATTCATCTCCTGCACATTTTTCAAACATGACACAGGAGCTAGTGCAGGAAGCAATGAAGGAGTCCTTAGTAGAAGGTAGGCTACACTGAGGAATCACATTGACACCTTCCACTGGCTCAGACACAGATACCTTGTTGGGACCTTCAAAACACATCGTTGGATTATACCATAATCAGTTACAAACCATAAGTGAGCAGAAGTACATGTTAGAGACAGCAGTGGATGGTCCCTGTTGGAGGTTGCACAGTCTTCCAATATCTGCTCAGCTGGATGCAGATGCTGAGCTTCAGGGATCATTGACCAAAAACAGGAGCAGAAGCAGAAAATACGGGCATGTTAAATCAACATTTCCAGATGTATTGCTCAGTACTGGAGATAGATTGGAGCAGTATGTTTCCACATAAGTAGCAGGATATCTAAGGCATTTGTATTGTTTTCAGTTCCTTTGAGAAGATTCAGATGTGAATGATAGCACAGTGTATATTAGTTTCCACCATTGGCCTGCATTCTCCATCTGCTGATTCAAACAGGATGAAGAAAAAACCCTATGAAGAGCAGCAAGGTCCTCAGCAACCTCTCGCCAGCAGAAAAGCATAACTGAACCTTAAGAGGGAAGACGGAGAAGAGAGACATAGTAAAGTGGTCTTTGCTCAAGGATGTCCTATTCCTTCCTTATTACCATTCCCTCCTCACCCCTCTTCTGATGATCAGTTCTGCCCTTGTGCTGTTGCATATTCAGCATGGGTCTTACAGGCTCCAAATTGCAGAGAGTCAAGCACAAGCAATTCAACTGTCAGTGTCTACCAACACCTCCAAAGATAGGGATAGCATGACACAAGAGTTATTGAAAAAGGATGAAATGTAACTTGTATCTAGGAAACAAAATCACTTGGGCACACAAATGTCTGTAATCTCTTCACTTTATTGCAATTGTTACACACCATAAATTTGATTCCAACCCTATTGTCTAGGTATCACCATGATCACCTTTTGTCTGCCAAATGGATGCAGCTTCAAGGTAAACAGCAAAATTAAAGTAGTACTTGAGTTGAGTAGTGTCAGTGAATTGGAAGGGTTATTTAAGAACATTTTGTGCTGGAGGAGTGAGGGGGCAATGTGGTGGATCCTCACAGTCAAACAGTTTCAGATTAATTGAATTGTGCCTATATTGTGAACCTGAGTATCTATGGCATCTAAATGTGCACGTGATAGACAAGTAGGAGGCTGGGAGAGCAAGCCAGGCAGCATCAAGAGGTGGAGAAGTTGACGTTTTGGGTGTAACCCTTCTTCAGGACTGGGAGTGGGTGTAAGGGGCGCTGCAGATATATGGGGTGGGGTGTGGAGGGCAGGCTGGTGAGGAAAGGACAGGTGAACAATGGTAGAGGGTATGACCTGGTTGGTCGATGGGAGGAAAGAATCCATTTGGAGCGAGGGGCGTAATGTGCCAGCAGGTTTTTCACCTTTTCCAGTTGGAGAGGAAGGTACCTGGGGATCATGGGGGTTTGGTGGGGAGAATGGCACGAACCAAGAATTGGTGATGGGACTGGTCCTAGTGGAAGGAAGAAATGGGTGTGGAGGGGAAGATGTCCTTGGTGGTGAGGTCTAGTTCAAGTTGGTGGAAGTGTTTAAGGATGATGCGTTGGATGCAGAGACCGTTGGGGTGGTGGGTGAGGACAAGGGAAACCCTGTCTTTATTGCATTTAGAAGGGGGAGGGTTTAGAGCAGTGGAGGGGGGAATGGAGGAGGTGCAGTGGAGGGCCGTTTGGATGGCAGAGGGGGGAGATGCACGTTGTTCGAAATAGGTGGACATTTGGGATGCTTGGGAGTGAAATGTTTCCTCATCTGAGCAGATGCTGCAGAGGCAGAGGAATTAGGAAAACGGTATGGAGTTCTTGCAGGCAACTGGGTGGGGAGGAGATGTAGTCTAGGTTGTTATGGGAGTCACAAAGGTTACTTGCTCACCTCTCCCCTCACCTCCATCCAGGACCCCGAACAGTCCTTTCAGGTGAGACAGAGGTTCACCTGCGTCTCTTCCCATCTAGTTTACTGTGTCTGGTGCTCCTAATGTGGTCTTTTCTACATGCCCCTTCCCATGCCTTTTCCGACATGACTATCCTTGGCCTCCTCCATTGCCACAGCGAATCAGACTGCAAATAGAAGGAACAACATCTCACGTTCTGCCTGGGCAGCCTACACCGGGGCACTCAACCCTGAGTTCTCCACTTTAAAATAACCTCCCTTCCCATTTCCTGACTTCCTTCCCAGCCCCTCTCCATCTATTCCATTCCTCTGATTGACCCTTCCTTCCAGCTACCAACCGGATTCATTCCTCCCGTCGACCAACCAGGTCATACCCTCTAATTATGTTCACCTACCCCTACCTCACCATTCCGCAACTCCCCTCCCCCACCCACCCCCATTTATCTGCAGCTCCCCTTGCTCCCCTTACACCCATCCCCAGTCCTGAAGAACGGTTACACCCAAAATGTTGACTTCTGCACCTCCTGATGCTGCCTGGCCTGTTGTGTTCTTCCAGCCTCCTGTTGTCTACTTTGGATTCCAGCATCTGCAGTTTTTTCGTCTCTAACCAAGTATGCAGCTGGAGCCACGTGAGGCTCATCCTTCAGCAATCCTTCCTGCTTTTTCTTCTAAGGTGCAGCACAGTCCTCACCTACCTCTTCCAGTAAATGCAGACCTCTCAGCTGGGCTATGTTGTGCAAAGCATAGCAGACCAATACCATACTCAGTGGTGTGCAGTGATGGCAGATCTAGGAACACCCAAGATTCAGGAGTTGTAGTTTCAGTATCTGAATAGATAACTCAATTATCTCTTTTGTGCTCACATGGCTTCGGTTGTGCCATTTAATGGTAGGGCACCTGAGAGGGTGTTGCATGTCTCCAACTAGTCTGCTTAAAACTTGGAAGATATGTGTGAGAGCCATCGAGCATAATATGACTGGTATTATTGCTATTTCCCAGAAACCTTACAGGGACATGCATGATAATCTTTTGATGGATTCCAGCTGAACATTAACAAAGAGGAAATTCTTGTGTTTGAGAAATCCACTAAGATTATGAGAATATAGGAAGAGGAGTAGGTCATTCTGCGCTTCAAGCCACCATTTTAGATCATGGTTGATCATCTTCTCAATGCTATTTTCACACACTCTTCCCATTGGCCTTAATATCATTTATCTCAAGAAACCTATCAATCTTTATTTTGAACCGGCTCAATGATTGACCCTCCACAGCCTTATGAGGTACTGAAATTCCAAAGGTTCACCATCCACCAAGTGAAGAGGTTTCTTCTCATCCCCACCTTAAATTACTTAACTCTTATCCTGAGATCATGTCCTATCTATATCAGAGTTGAAAAGTGTGGTGCTGGAAAAGTGCAGCAGGCCAGGCAGCATCCGAGGAGCCTGGCCTGCTGCGCTTTTCCAGCACCACACTTTTCAACTCTGGTCTCCAGCATCTGCAGTCCTCACTTTCTCCTATCTATATCAGCCCTGTCTTGCCCTATAAGAATTTTGTTTGCTTCAATGAGATCACCTTTCAATCTTCAAGACCCAAAAAAAGCACACGGCTTTCTTAACCTCCCTTTACACGGGAATCTTGTCACGAGGATTAATCGAGTGAACCTCTACTGAACTCTCACTATGGCAAGTATATTTCTCCTTTACAAAAGGGAATAAGACTCTCTAATATCTCATATGAGGTCTTACCAAGGCTTCATCTTTGCATTTTCCTGATGTTAGCTTTAACTGCTCCTGTACAAGTTCCTCAAATTAAGAGAGTCATTATAAAATATATAGTTTTAACAAAATCTAAAAAAAATTGACCAAGTTTTGTGAGCATGCTTTGCAAGGACAATGACATTTCAAAATAAAATTGCATTGTTGAATGCTGCAAATTACATTTAGTGGATACGGGAAAACATAATTTTTTGGACTGCAAATGCATAGGTATAAAGCCCATTACCTAAAAACAGATATCAGAAAAGGCAATAGACAGTTACACTTCAATGCTATGTTAAACAAGGTGGAAGTGTTAGTAACACCAGGTTATAGTCCAACAGGTTTATTTGGAAGTACAGAACAACCTCGGTTATGTGAACATCAATTATCCAAATTTCAGATTATCCAAACAAGATCTCAAGGTCCAGTAAAAACACTATCCATGGGACTCGGCAAAATGGCGGCGATTCTGTAGAGTTGCTGTGGACAGCTCTGCCTAACAGCCAAGGCATACAGGTGTTTCTTGCCATCCCTGGCCAACTTATGTGGTGGAATTATTAGTTTAAAACCTTATAGAACACATATTTGTTAATATTTGGGAGTGGGAAGGATGCCAAAGGGAAAAGTAACAAGCAAACAGCAGCAGGGAGGACACTCCCCTGCAGCACCTACCACACCAGAGACTGAAACAGCAGCAACCTCTCCTGAACCCCTTGGGGACCTGACAGACTCACAGGAATTGGCTGCCGCGATGGAGAGGCTTACCTTGAAAGTTGGGGCTGCGATTGAGGAGATCCATGGGGAGATTTGCGCCCAGGTCCAACCTATCGCATCCATGCTGCAGAAGCATGAGCAGGATATCCAGGGCCTCGGGGAGAGGCTGGAGGAGGTGGAGGGTCGAACTAAAGCCTTGGAAGTTGCGATGGAGTCCTCATCCAGTCGGATCCAGGTGCTGGAGCGAGAGGTACGGGTCTTGCGAAACCATATCGACGACCTCGAAAATCGAGGTCGAAGGATAAATCTCAGAATTGTCGGGCTCCCTGAAGGTGAGGAAGGTGAGCAGCCAGTCAACTTCTTTGAAAACTGCCTGCCAAAGTTTTTGGGCCTTCACATCGAGTCCAGCAGGCTGCAGGTTGAAAAGGCTTATCGGATTACAGTGCACAGGTCAGGCCCAGTGCAGCGCCCCCGCTCAGTTCTAGTGCACTTCCACTCATATAAGGACAAGCAAAAAGTCATAGAAGCTTCCAGATCCCTGGGAAAAGATCCGCAGGCACTGCTGTACAAGGGTCAAAAATAATGTTTTTCCAGCATTTCTCTGCAGCTGTAATTCGAAAGAGGAAGTCCGTCGATGAAGTTAAAAAGAGGCTGAGGAACCTGTGCATCCAGTACTCCATGAGATACCCCGCAGTGCTTGATTTCAGCCACAAGGACTCAGTTTATACATTTGACTCAGCAGATAAAGCTAAAAACTTTGTGGACATTTTAAAATAGACGGATTGGCCTGAAGAATACAGTTAATGTTTGTTCTCTTTCTATCTTTCCCCATGTTTTCTCTTCCTTTTTTTTATTCCTTTCTTTCTCCTTAATAATTTCCTTTTTGGAAAGGAGGGAAAAGACCTTGGAATAAGTTGTTCCTTTTTTTTAAATAACTGGATTTTCTGATGGGAAAGTTTGTGAATGTTCTTTGTTGTCTCTAACCCAATTTTGTTTTGTTTGTTCTGTTTCTCTTTTAGTCACAAGTAGGGGTGACATGAAGCCAGGGATGGGTGGAGTGCTCATCCTGACTTTGTCCTTTTTCTGTTGATTTAAGGATCATCTCCTTGTTTTTGTTTCTGGCCTAATGCTGGGGCACAGTCCAGGTTTGAAGGAGCTGTGAAGGAGGGGTTGGGTAGGGTGAGTGCCCCCTATGGGCAGGAGGAAGAGTCTTCCATTCAAGGTTTAATAGTTGGTTTTCTTTGTAGTTTTTTGGTAGTAATTGTTGTTTATAGTTATGATAGAGTCGAAAAACTATATATACAAAAACTACTCTATGAGTTTTTATTTATTTATGCTCTGTGCTTTGTAAGCAGGGTTCTCCCTCTGAGAGGTTCAAGGGTCTCTGAAAGAGGATAAGGCTAAGTATCTTATTAAATGGTGCACCTGAACATTAAGGGAAGTCATTCGTGTGTTAAAAGGAAAAAAATGCTTTCTAGCCTTAAGAGGGAAAGGGTTGATATCGCTTTGTTGTAGGAAACCCATCTTGATGATGGGGAACACCTGAAATTACAACAGGGGGGTTATGATCGGGTATTCTTTTCATCCTTTACTACTAAAAGTAGGGGAGTGGTGGTACTTATCCAGAAAAATCTGCCGTTCACATTATTAGAGCAGGTGAAAGATGAGCAGGGATGGTTTGTGATACATGAAGAGGAATATGGCATTTTAAATGTCTACTGTCCTCCAGCACATCCCCTCAAATTTTTGATTAGAACTTTCTCTAAGTTGAGTGCTTTTGGAACACGGCACCTTATTATAGGGGGGGATTTTAATTGCCTTTTGGATCTGACAGTCGACAGGATGCCTTGTGGGCCCTCAACTATTTCTTCGCAGGCCAAGCAGGTGGTTGACTAATGTGAGGAGTTGGGGCTGGTGGATATTTGGAGATGTCTCCACCCTACCGGCAGGGAGTTCACCTTTTTTTTCAAACCCACATAAATGTCACACGAGGATTGACCTCTTTCTGGCTCCCTCAGCCCTTCTAGATTCGATTATGGGTTGTAAAATTGGGAATATAGCTATCTCTGATCACGTGGCTGTGTATTTGGAGGTTAAGGCCAAGAGTGAAGGGCGAGGTTTGCGGCACTGGCGTTTAGACCCTTTTCTCCTTAAGGATTCCAAATTTGTGGAATACATTTTGAAGGAGTTTCAGGAATTCTCGACTATCAACTCAGGCACAGCTGGTAGTCGTCTATGCTGTGAGAGACTGCTAGGGCCTTTGCTAGGGGATTAGCTATTTCCTATTCGGCTAGCCGGAAATGACAGAAGGAGGAACAGCAACGTCTACTTGAGACTTGTTGAAAGCCGCCAAGGCAGCACATTTTGCGCGGCCTTCGGTGACTAAGCTACAGCAGATCATGGCCCTCCAGGCTGCCTTGAATTCAATACTGACAAAATGCAAAGAAAGAACTTTTGCTAGACAAAGGCTGTTCGAATATGGGGATAGGCCAGGGAAGTATTTAGCGTACCTGACTAGGAAAATGCGTGCTCCCCAATTCATTACTGCAATCAGAGACAACGCCGGGGTCCTTACATACGATGCTAAAAAGATTAATGAGGCTTTTCGGAGCTTTTACTCTGAATTGTATCAGTCTGAAAGGTTGCGAGGATAGAAGGGTTAAAATGGAGACCTTTTTAAGAACCTGGACTTCCCAGGGGTAACCTTGGAGCAGGCCTCTCTCCTTAATGTCCCCTTAACAGTTCAGGAAATACAGATGGCAGCTAGGCAACTTCAGAGTGGCAAAGCGCCTGGCCCTGATGGTCTCCCGGGTGAGTTTTATATGGAGTTTATAGGGATTCTGTCAGGGCCGATGTTGGAGGTGTACAATCACTCCTATATGCATGAAAGCCTACCACCATCTTTGAGAGAAGCTAATATTTCCTTAATTCTTAAGAAAGGGAAGGTTCCTGAGGATTGTGCCTCATACGGGCCCATTTCTCTATTAAATTCAGATTTCAAGATTCTGTCCAAGGTCCTGGTGCTGAGATTGGAAAGGGTGTTGCCCCATATTATTAAAGAGGACCAGACAGGCTTTATAAGGGGCCACAGGTCCTCTAGTAATATTAGAAGGTTGCTGAATGTGGTCCAAGTTTGTCAGCAACGATCGATTCAGGGGTTGGTGGTTTCCTGAGATGCAGAGAAAGCATTTGACCGGGTGGAATGGCTGTATCTTTTTTATGTCTTAGAACAGTTTGGGTTGGGTGGAGTCTTTGCAAGATGGGTAGAGGTTTTATATCACCACGGTCATCACTAACGGGGTGAAGTCTAGGAATTTTAGGATTGGTAGGGGTAGTTGGCAAGGCTGCCCCCTCTCACCGTTGTTGTTTACGTTGGTGATAGAGCCGCTGGCAGAGGCCATTCGTCAGAAGGGCCACATAACCGCTCGGAAAGTGGGAACGTGGGTACACAAGATTACACTGCAGATGATGTCCTCCTGTTTTTATCGAACACGATGACCTCCGTACCCCATTTGGTACAATGTAACAATTCATTTGGGGCTATTTCAGGATATAAGATTAACTTTGCTAAATCGGAGGCCATGCATTTGGGGAACCTTAAGGATGTGCCAGAAGTTGAAGGTGGCTCTAAGTTCCCTTTTAAGTGGTCATGGGCAGGGTTCTGATACCTAGGCATTTTTATTAGCGCCAAGTTTGATCTGTTATTTCAGACTAATTTTGCTCACTTGCTCGACAATATTAGGCGAGATCTCCAGAGATGGGAGGCTCTTCCAATTTCATGCTGAATATCTCTCATTAAGATGAATGTTCTTCCTCGTTTGCTTTATCCCATACATATGTTCCCTATAATGTTTCCCAGGTCAACGTTGCGGAAGCTTATGGGGTGGTTTGGTTTCTTTGTCTGGTATCGTGGGCGGCCCCTCATCAAACTTACTAAATTACAGTTGCCACAAGGAGGGGGAGGAGTTGATTTCCCAGACATCAGGAGGTATCAATTCAGTTCCCTGCTGTCCTTGATCTGCGATTGGGTAGGTAACAATCCAAACTCAATATGGCTGGATATCGAGATCTCCCAGGCAAAGTGCCCTCTTATTAACCTGTTGTTCATGGATAAGATCAGGACAGTTGTGGACCACTGCCAGAACTCTATTGTCATTAGTACAATCAAGGCATGGAGGGCGATGCTTCAGAGTGAGGGTTGTTTATCCAAGACTTCGCTGCTTACACCTATAGTTGGCATGCCAGGGTTCCGACCAGTGATGATGGACTCAGGATTCAAACTATGGGCAGCGAGAGGAGTTTCTAGTTTGGGAGACTTGTTTGAGGGGGAGGTTATGATGTCTTTTGAGCAACTGAGCCATAAATATGGGTTGCCCAGCAGAGATCTTTTCCGTTTTTTTCAGGTTAGGGCTTTCATCCAGAAGAAGACTATGCTTCTCACTAAGCACTATAAGCCCGATACAGAGAGGTTGTTGCTACGTTCCACAAGCACCCTTTCGGTTAGTGCCCTCTATCACCTGCTGGGTGGCAGGGCCTGGCAAGATATTAACTGGCTATTGAGGTCTGGGAGCAAGAGCTAGGAGTAGAGATCTCTTCTGAAACATGGGAGAACATATGGGAGAATACTCGAAAGTTCTCAATCTGTAACAGGACTACGCTACGCAGTTAAAAGTTCTGCACAGGGCTCATCTGGCACCAGACTGTCTGGCGAAGTTTAAAAAATGGGCTTCTTCAGTGTGCCCCAAATGTAAAATAAGTGTAGGTACTCTTACCCATTGCTTTTAGACATGCCACAGGCCCCGTGTTTATTGGAGCGCTGTGGCAGGAGAGATAGGGAAGTCAAAGTAGACCCGATATCTCTCCTTTTAGGTCTACCGAATTTACCATCTTTAGACGGGCATGGGAAGAAACTATTTAATATTCTTACATACTGTGCACGGAAGAATATTTTGATGAATTGGGTGTCTGAGAACCCGCCGGGCTTGCTGGGATGGCAGAAATTAATTATGGAGCACATTCCCTTGGACCTTTTTTGCAAACATGGTGTACCACACAACAGACCATTTTTATAAAACATGGCAGCCCTACTTGAGTTATTTGGATATAGATATGTCATTTATCTTAACTAGGGCATTTAACCAGGATGGTTAGACTTGTCAAGCCCTGGGCCCTGGAGGGGGTCTCCTGAGTTAATACAGGTATCTATACAAGGCTCCCGTTCCTTTGTTTGGGAGCATTGCGCTGAGCATAGCTGGTCTGAATTTTGAGGGTTTTTTTATACTTTTCTTTCTTTTTTTTGGTGTTGCTTTGCATAGTGTTAGGGTTTGTTTTGTATTACAGGGTAGGTTAGTAGTTGGTAGACAGTAGTTGTATTGTAATTTGTGGGGTTTTTTAGTTTTTATTATTCTGATACTTGTTATTGATTGTATTTTTCAATAATTTTATATGTTTGTAAAGTTCAAAAAAATTTGCAAATAAATATATTTACAAAAAAAAGTTATCCAATATCCGAACAATCAGTTACCAAACAATCAATTATCCAAACAAAATACTCACCGCCCATCTCATTCGGATAATCAAGGTTGTTCTGCACAAGCTTTTGGAGCACTAGCTACCTGACGATGGATCAGCACTCCAAAAGCTTGTACTTTCAAGTAAACCTGTTGGACTATAACCTGGTGTTGTGTGATTCTTGTCAAAACGTATGGCGCTAGAAAAGCACAGCAGGTCGGCAGCATCTGAGGAACATATGGGAGCCAATGTTTCGTGCATAAGTGTTTCATCAGGAATGAAGATGAAGAGCTTATGCTCGAAACGTTGACTTTCCTGCCCCTCGGATGCTGGCTGTGCTTTTCCAGCACCACACATTTTTACTATGATCACCAGCATCTGCAGTCTTCACTGTCTCCTTGTATGATTTTTAGAAATGTAAAATGAGGTCAGGGAAGACAATATGGAAGCTTGACTAATCAAGGACAGATAAGATGTATCAAAGCTCAAGGAGCTCTTAAGGATCCTTTATATAAAGCTGAGTTTTACTGCATTGTTTAAATAAAGAACAAAACATATAAATAGATAAATTATGAACAGAAGTAAGCCATTCGCTTCCTTGGGTATTCTTTACTATTCAATAAGATCTGGTTGTTCTACCTGCATTTTGAATTCCACATTCCCATCAACTCTTCATTACAATTGATGCCCTTGTTTAACAAGAATCAATCCACCTTTGCCTTAAAAACACAATGACTTATCCTCCACCAGTGTTTGAGATGAGGCGCTCTTCTCCAACCGTCGTGTTGCTATGGTCTGGCAATGGAGGAGTCCAAGGACCTGCATGTCCTTGGTGGAGTGGGAGGGGGAGTTCAACTCCCCCAAGTCCCTCCTCCCTACCTTTTATCTTAGCCTGCTGGACACACTTGCCTCATTCCTGAAAAAGGGCCTATGCCCGAAACGTCGATTCTCCTGTTCCTTGGATGCTGCCTGACCTGCTGCGCTTTTCCAGCAACACATTTTCAGCTCTGATCTCCAGCATCTGCAGTCCTCACTTTCTCCTGCTGAATTTTAAAACACTGCTCCCCAATGCTGGACTCATCCATAAACAGAAACATTCACTTTGTCAAGACCGGGCAGGATTTTACATAGTTCAATCAAGTCACACCTGCCCTCTTCTAAATTCCAACTGAAACAATCCCAGTCTATCCGAATTTTCCTGATTAAAACAACCCATGCATTGCACTTATCAATCTAGTAAACCTCCATTGGAATATGTTCAATGTATTTACATTCTTCCTTAAAATAACAAAAAACAAATACTATGCAGTTTGAGATGTGGTCTTACCAATGCCCTATAATTAAGCATCCTTATAATTAAGTACAGCATTTCATTAGCCTTGCTAATTACTTGCTGTCCCTATACACTAACCTTTTGAGTCTCATGCAACAGAATGCAAGACACATCTGCTCCTCAGAATTCTGCAATCATTCTCCGTTCACATAATACTCTGCTTTTTGTTATCAGCCTATAGGGGCTGCTCTCTCATTAGAGAGAAGTGACTGGTGATGATTTAACCTGAGGGCCACCAGACCTCAGATGAAAGAAGAGGTTGAGAAGGAGAGTCCTTCATGGTAACCTCAAACTGGCGATGGGAGTTGAACTCACGCTGTTGGCATCTGAGCTAAACCGATTCCCATCTGCTTTTTAATCTTTCTATGAAGTCAACAACTTCATATTTAGGCACATTGCCCATCTGCCAGAATTTTGTCCATATTCTAAACTTATGTGTATCCACCCACATCGTCTGCACAGCATACTATCCTACCTATCTTTGTGTCATCTGCAAATTTAGCTGCTGTACCTTTGTTTCCCACATCAAAGTCATTGGCATAAATTGTAAAAATCTGAGGCTCCAGCTAGGCTCAATGAGAAATTTCATTCATCTCATTCTACCCTTCAGAAAAGGATCCATTTATGCATAATACATTTCCTGCCAATTTTCAATCCAAGCTCTATGTTTGCTCCACACAATAGCCTACTCTGCGTATTAACATTTCATGTGACATCTTGTCGAAAGCCTTCTGAAATTGAAAGTCCAGTATATCTACAGACTCCAGTATATCTACAGACTCCAGTATATCTACAGACTCCAGTATATCTACAGCGCATGCTACTTCTTCAAAGAATGCCAATAGATTGGTTAGACATGATTTCCCTTTAACAAAATCATGCTGACTCTTCCAAACATCTTCAGTTTTCTAAAATATCTAGCTATAACTTCCTTAAGGATCGATTCGAACATGCTTCTCATGACAGACATCAAGCTAACTCACCTTATAATTTCCTGTTTGATGCCTTCCTCACTAATTGAATTGAAGAGTTACATTAGCTATTTTCCAACCTGATGGAAACTTTATGGTTTCTTTATTGTACATTTCAGCCCAAGATGGGGTTTGATCATATAGCAATGTCAGGTCAACACAACAATTTGCCCAAAACTGAAAGAAAGATATACAGCTGGTATAGAGTCATTGAGATGTACAGCATGGAAACAGACCCTTTGGTCCAACCCGTCCATGCCGACCAGATATCCCAACCCAATCTAGTCCCACCTGCCAGCGCCCGGCCCATATCCCTCCAAACCCTTCCTATTCATATACCCATCCAAATGCCTCTTAAATATTGCAATTGTATCAGCTTCCACCACTTCCTCTGGCAGCTCATTCCATACACATACCACCCTGTGTGTGAAAAAGTTGCCCCTTAGGTCTCTTTTATATCTATCACCCTAAATCTATGCCCTCTAGTTCTGGACTCCTCGACCCCAGGGAAAAGACTTTGTCTATTTATCCTATCCATGCCCCTCATAATTTTGTAAACCTCTATAAGGTCACCCTTCAGCATCTGACGCTCCAGGAAAACGGTCCCAGCCTGTTCAGCCTCTCCCTGTAGCTCAAATCCTCCAACCCTGGCAACATCCTTGTAAATCTTTTCTGAACCCTTTCAAGTTTCACAACACCTTTCCAATAGGAAGGAGACTAGAATTGCACACAATATTCCAATAATGGCCTAACCAATGTCCTAGACAGCCGCAACATGACCTCCCAACTCCTGTATTCAATTCTCTGACCGATAAACGAAAGCATACCAAACGCCTTCTTCACTATCCTATCTACCTGCGACTCCACTTTCAAAGAGCTATGAACCTGCACTCCAAGGTCTCTTTGTTCAGCAACACTCACTAGGACCTTAGCAAGTGTATAAGTCTTGCTAAGATTTGCTTTCCCAAAATGCAGCACCTCGCATTTATCTGAATTAAACTCCATCTGCCACTTCTCAGCGCATTGGCCCATCTGGTCCAGATCCTGTTGTAATCTGAGGTAACCCTCTTCGCTGTCCACTACTCCTCCAATTTTGGTGTCATCTGCAAACTTACTAACTGTACCTCTTATGCTTGCATCCAAATCATTTACATAAATGACAAAACAGTAGAGGGCCCAGCACAGATCCTTGTGGCACTTCACTGGTCACAGGCCTCCAGTCTGAAAAACAACCCTCCACCACCACCCTCTTTCTTCTACCTTTGAGCTAGTTCTGCATCCAAATGGCTAGTTCTCCCTGTATTCCATGAGACCTATCCTTGCTAATCAGTCTCCCATGTGGAACCTTGTCAAACGCCTTACTGAAGTCCAAATAGATCACATCTACCACTCTGCCCTCATCACTCCTTTTTGTTACTTCCTCAAAAAACTCAATCACGCTTGTGAGACATGATTTCCCACACACAAGCTTTTGTCAGGAAATCTGATTGCTACGGTCAGTCAAAGGAATAAGTGACTGAGCTGAAAATGTGTTGCTGGAAAAGCGCAGCAGGTCAGGCAGCATCCAAGGAACAGGAGAATCGACGTTTCGGGCATAAGTGCCCGAAACGTCGATTCTCCTGTTCCTTGGATGCTGCCTGACCTGCTGCGCTTTTCCAGCAACACATTTTCAGCTCTGATCTCCAGCATCTGCAGTCCTCACTTTCTCCTCGAATAAGTGACTGAGTCATTTACTGAAGAAACTATGCTCAATATGAAACATATGGTCACAGGTGCCTCTATTCTAGCTCCTTACATTGTATTTTGTAGATTGTATTCGGTATCCATTGTATTAGAATGATACAGTACTGAAGAGGCCCATTGGCCTATCGAGTCTGCATTGATAACAGCTGCTCAATCTACATGAGTCCCACTTTTCAGCACTTGGCCCATAGTATTGAACATTGTGACATTTCAATGCTCATTGAAGTACTTTGTAAAGGTTGTGAGGTTTCCCACTTCTACTACTCTACCAGGCAGTGCATTCTGGGTGAAAAAACATTTTCCTCAAATCTCTTTTAAACCTCTAAGCCTTTCACATTAAAATTATGCCCCCTGTTATGGGCTGTTCAACTACGAGGATCAACAGCTCTTTATCTACCATGCCCATGCCTGTCATAATCTTGTACATCTCAGTCAGGTCCCCTCTCAGCCTTCCCTGCTTAAAAGGAAACAACCAAGCTTATTCAGTCTCTCTTCATAGCTAAACTGTTCCATCCTAAAGCAACATTTATCAGAGTTAAATTCCATCTTGCACTAATCTGTCCAACTGACCAATCCATCGGGATCCTCTTGTGATCTAAGACCTTCTTTCTTACTGTCAACTACCCAGCCTTGTGTCATCCGCAAACGTACATATCATTGCCCCCACCCCTACATTTTCTTTTATATTATTTACATTCATATCACAAACAATAAAGGGCCCAGTATTGATCCCTGTGTTATGCCACATACATTGGCCTCCAGTCACACAAACAGCCTTCTCCCATCACCCTCTGACTCCTAGCACTAAGTCAGTTTTGGATCCAACTTGCGAAGTTATCCTGGCTCCAAAATGCACTTACCTTCTTTATCAGTCTCGCATGTGGGATCTTGTCAAAGACTTTTCTGAAATCCATATAAACTATATCAGCTGCACTACTCTCATCTACACACCTGATCACCTCCTTGAAAGATTCAAGCAAATTTCTTAAGCACAACCTCCCTCTGAAAAGTCATGCGGATTTTCCCTGATCAAACTTTTCTTCCTCAAATGGAGATGAATTCTCTCCTTCAGAATTTTCTGCAGTACATTCCCTCTCACTGGTGTAAGGCTCACTGGTCTGTCATTCCCTGGTTTATCTCTACTACCCTTCAAGAAACTTGGAATCGTATTTGCATCCTGCAGTCTTCTGGCACCTCCCCTGTGTCCAGTGAGGTATTAAAGATTTGTGTCACAGCCCCTGTAATTTCCTCCCTCATCTCCCAAGCCTAGGTTGCTCGTATGGACCTAGTGTTTGTCCTTTCTTAAGCTCACCAAAATCTCCAGTACCTCCTCTTTCCCGATGTCAAACTGCCCAAGAATCTGACTGTTCCTTTTCCTGATCTTTGTACCTACATCCTCTTTCTCCTGAGTGAAGTATTCATTTTACAATCTATCAATGCCTCCAGTTCCACCCACAAATTGTACTCTTGGTACCCAATGGGTCCTTCACTGGTCAACTTCTTCCCCTTAATATACAAACAGAATATCTAGAGATTCTTCCTAATCTTACCCACCAATGTTTTTTCAAATGCCCCATTTTTGCACAAGATTTCCCCTTGCACTTTCTGATGATTTGCTCCCTTTGTATCGGTTGAAAACCTCTCTTTTCCTTCTAATTGAATCATGAATATTCCTCGACATCAAGCATTGCTCCTACATTTCACTTTAAAGGAACATGTTGGGTCTGTACTTTCACCAGTTTCATTTTGAATGCCCTCCACTGTTTCTGCTGCAGATTTTCCCAGAAATAGCTGTTCCCAATTTAGTTTGGCCTGATAATAAACAAACAAACTGTAGATGCTGAAAATCAGAAACAAAAGCAGAAATTACTGGGAAAGCACAGCAGGTCTGGCAGCATCTGGGGAGGAAAATCAGAGTTAACATTTTGGGTCCAGTGAGCCCTCAGATTTCTCTCTACAGATGCTGCCCGACCCATTGAGTTTTTCCAACAATTTCTGTTTTTGTTTCTACTTTGGCCAGATCCTGCCTTATGTTATTAAAATCTTGATAGTGATAGTTGTGGTCATTATCATGAAAACACTCTCCCATTGCCATCTGGACTATCAATCTGACTTTGTTCCCCAATATCAGGTCTTGCAATGCACCGTCCCTTGTGAAACTTTCTAAATGTTGATATGTAAAACTCTCCTGTCTCCTCGAAACCCTTTGCATCGACTAACCCAATCAGTGTTGGGGTGGTTAAGATCCACAAATATAATTACTTTATTGTTATACACAGCTCAGTGAATTTTCTACATATCTGCTCCTCTTTTGCCCACTGACTTAAGGCCTATAATACATTTCCAGCAGTGTGACCGCCACCTTTATATTGCAAAGCACCACACACAAAGCTTCATTTGAAGATGGTTTTCCAAGATGGTATCCCTCCTTTCTATTCCACCAGGCTCCTTCATGAAGTGAAATGATGACAGCAGACAATCAAAGAGAATCAGGCAGGTCATGCAAGAATCCCTTGTGTCGTGCTGACAAATCAGTTTTCCAATTCAGGAAAGGCATTGGCCTGATGGTACTAATCCAAAATGGTATTTAATCCAAAAACCCAGGTAATGTTCGGGGGACCCAGGTTCAAATCCTACCACAATGAATGATGAAATTTGAATTTTTTTAAAAATCTGAGATTAAGAATCTAATGATGACAATGAATCCATTGTCAGTTGTTGGAAAAATCCATCTGGCTCCTTATCTTGTCTGGCCTACATGGGAAAGCAAACCCACAGCAATTAGAGAGGGGAATAAATGTTGGTCTAGCCAGAGACACCCACATCCCATAAACAAATGATTAAACAAAACTGACGTGGGTGCTGGTTCCTCAACTGACAATGGATTCATTGTCATCATTAGATTCTTAATCTCAGATTTTTTTAAAAATTCAAATTTCATCATTCATTATGGTAGGATTTGAACCTGGGTCCCCCGAACATTACCTGGGTTTTTGGATTAAATACCATTTTGGATTAGTACCATCAGGCCAATGCCTTTCCTGAATTGGAAAACTGATTTGTCAGCACGACACAAGGGATTCTTGCATGACCTGCCTGATTCTCTTTGATTGTCTGCTGTCACCATTTCACTTCATTCCTCCAGTCTCTTGAACTGTGATGTGACCACCTTTCCAAACGTGGTAGCCATATAACTCTCAACATCACAGATTAACCACAGACTAAGAAACTGCAACAAGACTATTTTGGGGTTGCGCATGTAGCTATTTATGGTGCATGTCCATCGGAAAAGCTATGGATTGGTGAAGCAAAGGTAAATATAAGCTTTGATATTAAGGATTGTTGGTTTCTGTTGGCAATGAAGGGAAGACAGAAGGAGATAAGCAGTTGAACAGAATTTGTTTTATGTGTCTTGGCAAAGAAAATGAATGGGAAAGAAGATGCAATAGGGTGATGTGGATTTTGTCTCCAGCCATCACTCAAGCCCCAAATCACAGAGGTCAAGTTTCTGCAGTTGAGAGCTCTTCCTGTACATATCGTCATCTAGGATACAGATAGAGTCAATAATTTCCCCATGTGACAGCTCACACACTCCACTCAGCTGACTTCACCTACCATTACCTAGAGTTGAACATATTCAATCTTGCTCGCTATCTTTTCTGACAACTTAGTCTTTGTTGGGGATGGGATAAATTATGCAGTGGATAACTCGCTTGTAACGGTCCAATTTAGAGGAACAATAAATCACACCAAACAAACCTTAAAAGTTATTGACTGTTTATTTGTAAGCTCACAGGGAGAGACATGTCAACCAAATGGTCACAAGTCACTCTGACGAGATACAGTTGCGTGATTATATAGGGTACAATCACTTAACAATTAGCAAACAGTTAACTGCAGTATAATAAGCAAGTAGGCACTTTGCCCACAGTGTCTAGGCAGTGCTAGTTAGTAGCTGATAAGCAAGTGTTAGTATTACAATAGGTTCTTGTAAAAGAAGAACATTCCTATGTTAGAAAGAGTTCACTGTCAGATATCAGTACAGCTGCAAGATCAACCATCTTACTGAGCCTGGGAAAGTACAAGCTTAGCAAGCAGATACTAATATGAGATTCCAAATGATGATTGCTTTAGGTCTTAACAATTCTCCCAGAATTTTAAAGATACTCACTTTATGTTGAAATTTAGTCTCTAACTGTTATTTATCTTTTGTGCTGCTTAGTTAATCTCTTAATAATCTCCTAGAGCTTGGGCCTTGGTCTTCTCCTGCCCCCATTGAACTGTGAAAGTTGGTAGGAAAACAAGAGAGCAGGAAAAGAAAACCCACCTTTTCACCTGACTCACACACTTTACAAAACTACCATGCTCCACTTTCTGCAGGCTGCAGAGAGGCTGTTGAGATGGACTAGGCCAGACCACTCAAAACATTTTTAAGCAGGCAGCCCAGACCATAACTTTGCAATTTATTTTGGTAAGTGTACAGTGAAAATTACCTGGAGTAAGTTAGTTAGGTTGACTACCAGGTTTTAAAACAAATATTTATTTACTAAATTACACAAAGAACAGAATAAGAACCCCTACAGAACTCATTCTATCCAAACTAGACTTAATTATACTGTTGCAAATATACACAACAGTCCCAAAAATCAAACCCCCTTAAAAAACACAGTAAAAAATGGAACAAATCCTTACACGTTAAAGTTAGAAGGGCAGAAGAAGAAAGAGAGTTTCACAACCTGTTTCCACACAGCTGAACTCCCAACTAGTTCTGGACTGAACTGCTCAGCTAGAAAGCTGACCACTCCCCTTTCATTATATAGGTCATTTCTAAAATGTGATCACTTTGGCCTGAAGTCTCATCTGTTTACATATAAACAAAAGGCCTCTCAATACCCTTTAATCTTTGTACCAAACCAGTCTAATCGGAACTGGGAATCGTTTATGACCCCTCTGAAAAAAACCAAGGACACAGTATTCTTGAGCCGAGGAACAGCTTTTAGAATAAAAGGGGCCAGCTTTGTGACACCTCCCCCCTTAAAAAATGAACCATCAATAACAAAAGATGGCTTCATTTCTAAAACCCTTCAAAAACAAACTGGTTAGTCGTCTAAAACACACATATACACAATACTAACTACACACATACAAACATGCACAACCACATGCGAGTTCAGGCTGTGGCACACCCACCACCGAATGCCTCCGTATCTCATTCGTGTCTTGATAATGCATTGGCGATCACATTTTCATGACCTGCCACATACACAATTGTCAAATTGAATGGCTGCAACAACAAGCTCCATATAAACAATCTGGCATTTTTGTCCTTAAATCTTTCCACAAATGTCAATGAGTTATGATCAATGTATATGATTGTCTCAGATGCATTGCTGCAAAATAAACACTGAAATGCAGTAATGCCAACACCAAGCTTAAAGTCTCTTTCTCTACCGTTGAATATTTCTGTTGATGAATATTCAGCTTCCTAGAAAAATACCTGATGGGTTTTTCTATTCCCTCATCATCCTCCTGCAGGAGCACCACACCAACACACCAATTCCATGGGCGGCACGGTGGCACAATGGGCGGCACGGTGGCACAGTGGTTAGCACTGCTGCCTCACAGCGCCTGAGACCCGGGTTCAATTCCCGCCTCAGGCGACTGACTGTGTGGAGTTTGCACGTTCTCCCCGTGTCTGCGTGGGTTTCCTCCGGGTGCTCCGGTTTCCTCCCACAGTCCAAAAGATGTGCAGGGTCAGGTGAATTGGCCATGCTAAATTGCCCGTAGTGTTAGGTAAGGGGTAAATGTAGGGGTATGGGTGGGTTTCGCTTCGGCGGGTCGGTGTGGACTTGTTGGGCCGAAGGGCCTGTTTCCACACTGTAATGTAATCTAATGTAATCTAATCTAATCTAAAACACTTACATCACTGGTATCGATAGCCATCTTGAAAGGCTTTGTGTGTTCCAGAGTGGCTAGTACTAGGGCAGTAGTTAACACAGTTTTTAGGCTGTCAAATGCCTTTTGACAGTCCACTGTCCACTGAAATTCCTTGCCCTTTTTTAACAATTCGGTGAGTTGAGCAGCCATGCTGCTAAGGTTCGGCATAAAGGTTGAGTAAAATCCACTCAATCCCAGAAATGGGAGAACTGCTTTTCTTGTCGACTGTGGGAATTTCCCTATTTATTTTCATTTTTGCATCCTGTGGGGCCATTTGGCCATGTCCAATACCATGGCCCAGGAAGGTGACCTGGGCTTTGGCAAATTCACTATTAGCCATTGTGGGATATAGATAAAGTAGTGTCACTTCTGCAATCATAATTACTTATGCAAGGTAAATGCACTCACACAAGTGTATAATTGTTTCAACCAAGAGCTGAGTCAACAAGAATGAAAACTATGTGGAGGAAATATATAATTGTTTTTATATTAGCTAAAATGTGCATACAAGAATGAAATGTGCCTGCAAACAACGGTAGATGTTAGAGACAAATAGGTAAGGTGCTGTGAGGGGAGGGGGTTAAGCTAGATACGCCTGTACAAACAGTAGTTATAAGCATCTGTTTCCCACTTCTGCAAAAACAAGAACAAACTACAATCAAGAGGTCATGAGGTCATACAAATGAGGGAAAGAGATGATAGTGAAGGAGGATATACCTAACAATGGACCACAGCAGGATGTGGTCAAATGGCCTTGAGGCCAGAATAAGCATTTTGTCACAGACAAAGCCGGATAAGGCAAGAGATAAGCAAGAGTAATGGGCACCGGTCTTAGAGAGGTGGGAGATGTAAACAGGGGAGGAGCAATTGGATGAAAGAATAGGAACCAAATGACATAAATGTTGTGTACTAGTTGAATTCAGTGTGTGTGTGTGTCCCTGCCTTGTGCACAATGGATACCACACCCCTCTTGCAAGGGCAAAATAAATAACACTATTGATTCAGATCTTGTCTCGGACTGAAATTATTGAAGTGAGTGAGGTTTGTTTCTCACAACTGGGGGCTCGTCCGGGATATTCTTCCATCGCCGGGGGGGGGGGGGAGGTGTGGCTGGCTCTGGACACTGGGAAGACACGTCCCGTTCCCAATTGAGGAGCGGTCTCGTTTCTCAGTTTGGTCCGCTCCCTTGGGCGACTGGTACGAATCCCACAAGAGAGACATCTGAATCAGACAGTGAAATTAGGTTCATAGGAAATACGGCAAAAAGGGGCCAGGCAACTCTGTGTACAGACCAAGGTAAAAAAATTGACTTTTAAGTACTGCCTTGGTGGCCGGGATTGAGTTTTAAGGGATTAACTAAGGAACTCAATATGGGCTGTGCCATGGGTAAGGAAAAAGCCTCCGGGAAAACAAAAGAAGAAAAAGGCAATGGAAATGGAGGCAGGGTCCCTTACAACATACCTCAAGAAAGTCCGTTGGGCATGATATTGTGGAATTTGAAAAATAATAATTGTACTAGGGAAAAAAATAGGAAAACGATGATTAAATATTGTTGCTCTGTATGGACTAAGGAATCCATTCTTCATCCCTCCGTCTTCTGGCCAAAGTACGGGTCGGACAAAGACTGGGTTTGTAAATATTTGAATTTATATCTCAATGAAAAACAGCCTTACAGTCAGGAGGAATCAGATTATTCTTCAAGTTGGAAGGGCTACTGAGGGTACACTTTGTAACTAAATCATGGCCAGACATCCAGAAACATATTCAAAAGATAGAGGACTGAAGCGAGGAGCACCCAGAGGTGTTGTTGTGGGAAGCTCAAAACGTATCTGTGAGATATGGTGTGTATGTGTGTGTGAGAGAGAGAGAGAGAGAAAAGAGCTGGTAGAAAGTTTAACCCTTTGTGATTCGGTTTGAATGCACATTTGTTTGTTGGTGATTAAATGTTTGTGCTTTGATCCCTGGAGCTTGAGATCCAGGACTGTTTTGAATCTGATTTTTATTATGGAAATTTAACATGATTTCTTTTAAGGTTAAGGATTCTATAGTGATTATGAAATAAAATGATAACTCCTGTTCTTTTTACAGGTCATGACTGCCTTACTATCAGTTTCTAACTAATCTCTTTTATCCTTACATAAAAGCGATTCACGGAGGACAGTCGAAGTTTCAGTTCAACATTAGGCCGTAGTAAAAAAAATCCTATGGTTAATATCTGTGACTTTGGAGTCGGCCATTGTTCATGCATTAGAAGTTTTTATTTAACTTGAATAGACAAATCCTTTTAAGGCAGCTCCATTTATTTCACGACCGAAAGCATTGTAACTAAGCAATGATTGGTCAGGACTACTTAAGAAAACTAATTTTGGATTTAAACTAAGGGACTAAAACTAGATAATTATAGTGGATTTCAAAGTTGGGAACTGTATGTATTTTACATTTTAAATATTGAATACTGAATAAATGAATTTATAATATATAAATATGTATATACAAGTTAGGAAGAGGCTTTAAAGTTAGACAAGCATAAATTGATGAATTGGTATTTGAAGTTATAGGGAGCAAGAGGTATTGCAATATTTCTTAAAAAAAATTCTCAAGGTCTAAATAAAACATTGGGTGGTGAAGAATGGCCATTAGGTGGCCCTAAAGCTGTTCAGTTAAATCGGGTCAGCAATTGATCTGGCAACATAACATGAGAAGGAGAAACAAAAGGCAAAAATAATGATAGCCCACGGTTGATGAGGAAATAAAGAAACGGACAAAACTAAAAAGGAGAAAGAAACCAGAATGGTCGGGGAGGAGATGTTATGGAGTCTGGTGGACAGGAACAAGGATCGAAGTGGAAATCCCCACAGGCGGGATGTTATTACTGTGAGAGGACGGGTCACTTTAAGAGAGAGTGTTCAGATTTGAAAAAGGAAGTAAAGACAGTACCGTTTATGAACCTTGATGAAAAATAGGGGTGTCAGGGGTTCCTGCCCCCGGGGACCCACCAGGAACCCATGATAAATTTAAAGGTGGGACTTTATAAAGAGGACATAGTTTCCTTAGTCGATACGGGGGCAGCAAGGTCATCCTTAAAATTTAAGCCCAAGGCAGCGGGAACAAAAGAGTTAATTGGATTATGGCGACGGTTTTGTGATGAGAGGCACGAAGAACCAGTTTTGTGCTCATGACAAAATACTGCCACCAAATTGGAATTGAATTAACTGCAAATGGCGCTATGAAATCTGTTGAGGTTCTTAAAAATGATTGTGCTCAAGCAAAACAATTACAGAAACAGAATGAGAAGCCACAAGTGACTGGTAAACAAACAGAACTGCACAATTATAGTTTTAAAACTGTTTTGGTCATTTGTTGAGTTTCCACCCTGAATTACAGATAATGATTTTTATATTTATATAATATATAATTAATAATTAATATTTATAATAAATTGATTGTGCTAGCCTGAATCTATATTAATTGGCAGGATCCCTTCACACATTCTCAGTGACCTGTCATATTGATTCATGGTTAATTTAAAACATGACTGCATTAATTCATTGTTAATTAATGAATGGAAAGCTACATTACTGGCTGATGAGGTAACGAAAGAAGCAGCCCTGAATCCACAGGAAGCAGTGGCTTATTCCCTAATACCTACTGTCCCAGGTCCTCGGAAAGGTCCTATCTCTGGCCACTGCCAAATCCCAGAAACTAAAGATTTGTTCTTAAAGAAGTATATACTGAGCTTGTCCTCCTCTTTGTCTTTCCTCAGGAAACAGGGTTTATTGGCACAGACTCCGCCCCGCTGTTTATCCGATTCGACCGGGAGACTGGGTCTTAGTAAAATCATGGACAGAGACTAAATTGCAGCCGGACTGGGAAGGGCCGTACCAGGCTCTTTTGACTACTAAAACAGCAATAAGGACGGCGGAGAAAGGCTGGACTCATTACACTCAGATCAAAGGGCCAGTGGAATCTCCAGTTGAGGAAGAAGTCTGGACAGCCGAATCAACGCAAGAACCGCTGAAACTCAGACTAAAGAGACTTTGAGTAACCAATTATACAGTGGCGACCCGAGCGCGGGATTATTTCTATGGGATTGTATATTAAGTCTTTTGGTGCTTCAACACGATTTTTAGAATGCTGGGGATGCTCAGAGTTATGATACAAGCGCTCTTAATATTGGGATTTTGTCAAACATTATTTTCATATGTGTTATTAACAGTTCCTGAATCTGATAATCCACAAGTAATAGACCTGATGCATGCAGCTTAGTAAATTGTGGGGATGTAGATAATCAGAGACAGTACAGCAGCTCAGAGATACATCTTAAGTCCTTTGGGGATGGTACTTGGTACAATGGTCTTGTCACAATACACTGGGCCCCCTTCCAATCAGCTCTCGATTGTCCCGATAAAGAGCGTAACCCAATATACCTAACGATAAAGAAAACCACATGGCATGAAGCAATTCTGGGGGGGGGTGGTACCTGATGAGTTCAAGCTCGCAACCAGATTGCAGCAGGCTTTGAGTCAGCTCTCTTCTGGTGGGTAACAGTTAATAAAAATGTAGATTGGATACATTACATTTTCTGTAATCAACAGTGATTTATAAATTATACAAGAGATGCGGTTAAAGGAATATCAGAACAGCTTGATGCGACAAGTAGGATGGCATGGGAAAACAGAATGGCCCTTGATATGATTTTCGCGGTAAAAGGGTGTGTGTGTGATGTTAGGAGGAAGCTGTTGTACCTTTATTCCTAATAACACTGCGCCTGATGGTTCAATTACTCGGGCCTTAAGGGGATTGACTACCTTAGCAGAGGAACTTGCTGAGAATTCAGGAGTAGATACATCTCTCACGGGATGGCGTGAATCATGGTTTGGAAAATGGAAGGGGTTGGTGGTTTCCATCCTTACTTCCCTGATAGTAGTAGCCAGGGTATTGGTAGCCATTGGTTGTTGTATCATACCCTGTATACGAGGGCTCATCCAAAGACTGATTGAGACAGCCTTAATGAAACAGATGCCCCTAAAAGGGAATCAGGCAGAGGAACTTTATTGATTAAATAATGAGGGGATGAGGGAGACCAAGATGGATGAAATCTCTGGAATGATACTTGCGAATTTTGGGGGCGATGCTTAAAAGAAAAATGCAGAAGGTAACAAATGGTAATTAAAGAAAAAGGGGGAAATTGTGGGATATAGGTAAAGTAGTGTTACTTCTGCAATCATAATTACTTATGCAAGGTAAATGCACTCACACCAGTGTATAATTGTTTCAACCAAGAGCTGAGTCAACAAGAATGAAAATATATAATTGTTTTTGTATTAGCTAAAATGTGCATGCAAGAATGAAATGTGCCTGCAAACAATGGTAGATGTTAGAGACAAATAGATAAGGTGCTGTGAGGGGAGGGGGTTAAGCTAGATACGCCTGTACAAACAGTAGTTATAAGCATCTGTTTCCCACTTCTGCAAAAACAAGAACAAATCACAATCAAGGGGTCATGAGGTCATACAAATGAGGGAAACAGATGGTAGTGAAGGAGGATATACCTAACAATGGACCACAGCAGGATGTGGTCAAATGGCCTTGTGAG
The DNA here is from genome assembly GCF_004010195.1 of Chiloscyllium plagiosum. Classification (NCBI taxonomy): domain Eukaryota; kingdom Metazoa; phylum Chordata; class Chondrichthyes; order Orectolobiformes; family Hemiscylliidae; genus Chiloscyllium; species Chiloscyllium plagiosum. The sequence continues at coordinate 33,370,746 of NC_057719.1, forward strand.
GCCAGATTTAAGCATTTTGTCACAGACAAGGCTGGATAAGGCAAGAGATAAACAAGAGTAATGGGCGCCGGTCTTAAAGAGGTGGGAGATGTAAACAGGGGAGGAGCAATGGGATGAAAGAATAGGAACCAAATTACATAAATGTTGTGTACTAGTTGAATTCAGTGTGTGTGTATCCCTGCCTTGTGCACAGTGGATACCACGCCCCTCTTGCAAGGGTAAAATAAATGACACTACTGATTCAGATCTTGTCTCAGAATGAAATTATTGAAGTGAGTGAGCTTTGTTTCTCACAGCCATGTTTTCCACCAAACCTGCCTTCCAAAGTCATTCAAACAAGTCTGATAAATGCTGTAAATGTTCCTTCCATGAGTGACTAAAAAAATCACCAGGTCTTCAATGTAAACAACACAATTGGGTAACCTGGCAATGACCATATTAGTCAGTCTCTGAAATGTGGATGGACTGCTTTTCATACCAAATGGCATGATGTTGAACTGACAGAGGTACTTGCCAATAGCCTATGACCAAATCCAACTTAGAAATGTAAATTGTTTGTCCCACTTTTTCGACACAGTCCTCCAACCTGTGGAATTGGATGTACATCAGTCTTTGTAAGAGCATTGACTTCGCAATATTCCACATATAGCCATTGGGTACCATGACTATCGGTGAGCTCCAGTCACTGTAACTCACTTTGATTATGCAATCTTGGAGCATGCACTTTATCTCCTTCTGGATCTGTGCCATCTTTAGAGGGTTGTGCCTGTAAGGATGTTGTTTAATCGAACAGCATCTCCTATATCTACATCGTGCATAATTAGGTTAATACTTCCCACTTTATTTCCGCATATCTCCCCATGTGATAGTAATAACTCATTCAGGTCATTTTGATTTTCTTGTGGAAGGTATCTCAGTAATTTATCCCAATTTTTGACAACTTCCTCATTGTCTAACTTGAATTGCGGAATGTCCAATTTAGAATGCTCCAACCTTGGTTCTTCCTTCAGTGCTGTAATCATTAACACTTTCTCCTCTTGCTTTCCTTCCTTATCAAAACATCTTTTGAGCTTATTCACATGACACACTCAGAGACTTCCTCCTGTCTGGAGTCCTTATCAAGTAGTTCACCTCCCTCAATTTCCTCTCAATTTGATAAGGTCCACTAAACCTTGCTTTTAAAAGTTCACCTGTTACAGGAAGTAACACCAAAACCTTCTCTCCAATTGCAAAACTGTGGATATGTGATTTCTTATCTGCTTTCTGTTTCATTGTATGCTGTGATACTTTTAAATGCTGTCTAGCCAACTCTCCAGCTCTATTTAATCATTCTCTAAAATTTGACACATATTCCAAATGGGTGGTCTCTGAATTCTGACTTATTAATTTCTCCTTAATCAATTTTAACGGTCCTCTTACTTCATGCCCAAAAATTAATTCAAATGGACTGAATTTGGTCGATTCATTCAGTGCATCTCTGATCGCAAAAAGTACAAAGGGAGCTCCCTTATCCCAATCATTTGGATAATGCTGACCATAAGCTCTCAACATGGTCTTTAGTGTTTAATGCCATCTCTCTAGCACTCCCTGCGATTCTGGATGGGATGCAGTGGTTTTGAATTGCTTTATTCCCTAGTTATCCATAACCTCCTTCAATAGCTTGGATGTGAAGTTTAATCCTTGATCTGACTGGATTTCTATTGGTAGTCCATATCTAGTAAAAAAAATTAAATAATTCTTCTACTACCCTTTTAACTGCGATGTTGCGTAATGGGATTGCCTCTGGAAATCTAGTCGACACATCCATTATTGTTAATAAATACTTATTCTCACTTTTTGTTTGAGGTAGGGGACTTCCGCAATCAGGCGAAAGGGAGGACTGCAAATGCTGGAGATCAGAGTCTAGATTAGAGTGGTGCTGGAAAAGCACAATAGGTCAAGCAGTATCCGAGGAGCAGGAAAATCGATGTTTCGGGCATTCCTGATGAAGGGCTTTTGCCCGAAATGTCGATTTTCATACTCCTCGGATGCTGCCTGACCTGCTGTGCTTTTCCAGCACCACTCCAATCTAGACTTACGCAATCAATCAAGACTCTTGTGAAAGGTTCCTCAAATGCTGAAATAGGTATTAAAGGTACAGGTTTTAATTCTGCCTGTGGCTTTCCAATTAGCTGACATGTATAACACGTTTGGCAAGATTCAACTACATCCTTGTGTAGTCCAGGCCAGTAAAAATGTCTTTGTATTTTAGCCTGTGTTTTCCTCACCCCTAAATGACCTCCAAGTGGTAGCTCATTTGTCACTCACAGTACCTCCTTTCTATACCCTACTGGCAAACCAATCTCTGCTCATTTCTCATCTGCTTAAATGTGTGATGGTCTCCATTTCCTCATTAAGACATGATATGTTAAGTAATAACACACAGGGATGCATTCACTCTCCTCTTCTGTATATGCCTTTTGATATAACTGTTTTAAGTTCTCACCATTCTACTGTAATTCGATAAGCTTAGCAGAGCTAAAGATAATTGTATGTTTAGCTAGTTGCTCCTGCTCCGTCCCACTTATCTGATCAAAAAAAGTCTTGGATAAAGCTATATCAGCTTCCTTGTCTGTACCTTTTGTTCTCTCCTGCTTCAACTTGTGCCTCTGTGATCACAATCTGGGAAGATTCCTGGATAACATCCTTCATTTCTTCAGTTGCTTGCATCTCCACTGACTTTTCAACTAAAGTAGGTAGCACACCTACTGGTGAATCAGTTATATTGTTTGCAAGGACAAATTGTATTCCTGGAGCTGAGAGTTAGTCCAGTACTCCTACCACAAGTTCTGCACTCTTCTCTGGACCCTCTAGCCTCACTTTACATAATTGAGCACTTTTTGTCTCACCGTGAATTCCTGCTACCAGTACCTTTTCTGACAATATCCCTCAGGAGTACATATCTCCTCATCCTTCAGCATGACAGACTGAGACAATCCTGTGTCCCTTAATATTGTAATCCCTTTACCTGCTACTCCTGGTCTGTGTGAATAAACTTTACCCTTGCATGTATATTTTTTAAAGCAGATCTGGCACTTCCTCCTTAACCAACCTCTGATCATCTTGTACACTCTGAGGCAGTTGTCTAACTGCCCTTGTGCTTTTTGTTACTAGTCCAACAAAACTCCCAGGCTTGTCCAGTTTTCCTACATCTGACTTTCTCCTAGCCCATCAACATTGTGATTTTGTGTAGCCACCTTTATATTATGATAAAAACACCAGAACTTTTTGATTTCTTTGTCCCCTTCAAGGGTTTTTTTTCTACCCTGTGGCAAGTTATCCTTATGAGATCTACCTTTCCCTTTCCAAGTGAGAATCGCTGTTTGCCCCAATTTCTATCCCTCATGGATTGAAATTGATTCTGGAAGCCAAACAGAGTTCTATGAACCAGCTCATAATCATCAGCCACTTCAGCTTGCCATTTTAACACTCCACTCTTCCACGAGTTTGCATTACTTCCTTGTTAAGATTACCTTCAGCTTTTATCTCCAGCCTTTTAAGTTGACTTTCCTTTTTAAGTGTCAGTTTCTGAAGTTCAAACACTCTCCCTTTTTCTCTCTGTTCTGCTTCTCTCTCTTTTTCTTTCTCTTCTACTGTTAATCGTAACTCAAACTGTTTCATTTCTGCTGCCCTTTCCTTACCTCTCCCCTCTAATTCAAGCTGCTTCACTTGCAATTGAATTCTTGCCATCTCTGTAGATTCTGATGGTTTCTCCAGCAAGTTCAAATACGGAGCTACTGCTGTAATCATCTCTCCTTTCCTCACAGAAGCAGGCAGATCCAATCCCAGCTGGTCTGTTAATTCCTCCAGCTTGGTCCTATTTACCTTTTGCAAAACTTCCAAAGTCACCGCATCCACTTCCAGAAAACTTTTAGCGACTGAAAGAGCCATTACTATCCCAAGCTCGGTCAACCTAACCAAACCAACTCCCGAAATAAAGACACTGGCACCTAAATTCCCGCAAAGAGCCCCCAATCTGTTCTGGACTAGGCCAGACCACTCAAAACATTCTTAAGTAAGCAGCCCAGACCATAACTTTGCAATTTGTTTCGGTAAGTGTACAGTGAAAATTACCCGGAGTAAGTTGGCGAGGTTGACTACTAAGTTTTAAAACAGACAAAAATTTATTCACAACATTACACAAAGAACAGAATAAAGAACCCCTGCAGAACTCAGTCTATCCAAACTAGGCTTAATTACGCTGTTCCGAATATATACATCAGTCCCAATAAGCAAGCCACCCTAAAAAAACAGTAGAAATGGAACAAATGCTTACAGGTTGAAGTTAGAAGGGCAGAAAGAGAGAGAGAGTTTCGCAACCTTGTTTCCACACAGCTGAACTCCTAACTAGTTCTGGACTGAACTGCTCAACTAAAGAGTTGACTACCCCCTTTCATTATATAGGTCACTTCTAAAACATGACTATTTTGGCCTGAAGTCTCACCTGTTTACATGTAAACAAAAAGGCCTCTCAATACCCTTGAATCTCCGTACCAAACTAGTCTAATCAGAACTGGGAGCAGTTTATGACCCCTCTGAAAAAAATCCAAGGACACTGTATCGTTGAGAAAAGGAACAGCTTTTAGAATAAAAGGGACCAGCTATGTGGCACTCTGCCTCAGCTGAGGGAACTCATACCCTCCAGCCCACTCCCACATTGACGTGGAAAGGTTCAGCCTCACAAGAGCATTCTGGTAACTGGGTCAAGACTAATTTGGGTTCAGGTTGGGGTCAATCAACTGCTGAATTTGTGATGGAAGAACTGAAATGATGGAATAGCTACAGATTGCTCAACAATGGTAAATACAAGCTTAGATATTAAGAATTGTTGGTTTCCGTTGGCATGAAAAGAGGATGGAGGGGATAAGCTGTTCAACAGTTTGTATCTTGACAAAGAATGGGAATGGAAAAAGAAATGTAATGGTTTAATGTGGATTTTGACTCCAGCAGGATATTTTACCTGATGCAACAATGATTATCTTAACCCTCATAACATCAGAAATTAGGCATAGATGACAGAGTATTGATATTTTATTCTTGCTTGTAATACACAAATATTACATATCCAGGTTCTTCAGTCTCTGGGCAAGTATTAGGCTGTTTGGCTACAGCAAAGGACCTATGCTTCTGGTAATGTGATATGCTTCAAATGATTCAAGTGAATAAGGAGTTTTAGAGCTCGATACCCTCAGGTCACATATCATGATACAGTGATGAAACAGTGTGTCTTTTAAAGGTGTACCAGTACATTTTGTCACTTAAAAGTGTACCGGCCTATTAACTATGAGACAAAACATGAACGGGCCATTCGTGTCATGAAGATACAAATAGGAGGAAACACTTGTGCAAGGTGCAATTCTTGGTGCTCAAGGGGAGGAGTACATTCAGCTGGGAAATGATCAGTGGAGATGGAAAGTGAGACAGAAAAAGCATGGAGATCACAAGAGGCTTCCCATTAAAATTATGTTGCAATATTTTTCTGACATGATCATTGAGGTTCAAATGTGGATCTAACAATCTCCACAGTGAGCACAGCAAAGTTTTCTTCAATCCACCCAACCTGGACCTTCCTTGTGAATCCAGCTTTCTTGGTGCCCGGAACTTTGCACAAAAATATTAATGATTGGAGTTATCCCACATCCTTAGAAACCCTTGGCCCTCTTATTATCAAACTTCATCTTGTTGAAGTTTACAATCCTCTGCTCATTAAATTGAATCTTCCCTGTTAAAATCTGAAAAAGTTTTTAAACAGTACAATTCCATTGTCCAGTCACTATAAATTAAAACTAATTTTTCAATCATTAAACATCATCACTACAAATGATCAGTGGCCAACGTTTGAAAGAAAAGAAATCCAATTTAAATTTTAGGAGTTACTTTGCATTAAGTATGATAAAGTGAGACAACTGCGTGACAATTTTTAATTTACTATCATACCAGCCATTTGGTTGCACATCTCCAGAGTTGAAACAAAGTCGTCAATCACTCTGTCTGTTCATATAGTGGTTTTTCTGAAGTTTCTTCTGAAGCTCCATGCAATTTATACAGGTTAGTTAGGCAGTCACAATTAACACTAAAAGAGATCCATTGTAGGCCTAATAAGGAAATAATGAAGCCACGCTCCAATAACTTGGTAGAATATCAACTCTTTGATTACCTTTCCACAAATTCATTCGTCTGCCAAAAAGAATCAGCTCAGCCATTCATCTGCCTCTCACCAATGATCATCAAAGTTGTAACAGTTGCATTGTAATAGAAAATCAAAAGGTAGATTGATGAAATCTGAATTCAAACACAACTCGTTTTCAGTTCAAGAAGTCTGTTATTCAATAAAGTGTATGTTAGTTTAGAAAACTGCATTGGAAGATTTTCTCGAACCCAAGATTTGCAAAGAAAATGAAACTAGATTAATTAGATTAGACTAGGGGAGGTAATGACCACGTGGTGTTCATCCAAAGACCCAGGTTTTGTTCTGCTGACCCAAATTTGAATCCTGCCATGGCAGATGGAATTTGAATTCAATGTTAAGAAAAATCTGGAATTATGAGTCTACTGATAGCCATGAATCAATTAAAGATTGTTGGTAAAAAGTCCATCTGGCTTCCTAATATCTTTTAGGGAAGGAAACGTGATGTGCCTACATGTGACTCCAGACCTACAGCAAAGTGGTTGACTCTTAACCATCCTTGGGGCAATTCGGAATGGGCAATAAATGCTGGCCTAGTCAGCAATGGCCTCATCCCATGAATGATTTGAATTAAATATTAAAAACTCGGACCCCTACAGAGCCAGCGACCCCTTCCTTTCACTTAAGTAATGGAATAGGCAACAAACGGGAGAGAATGATTTATGGTCAGTGTTTCATATAAAACCATATTGAGAAAAGAAGGTAGGCCTCATATCATTCCAAGTTTTATTATATTTTTAGCGTTGTCATTAGACAGTAGCAAAAAAAATCAATTTCTTCAGTTATATACTTTAATAACTTTGCCCCTCAGTCTGATGTAAAAACCCATAAACTTATTTAACAGCCATTTATTATCTTCTAAATCTATGTCTTACATTTACATCATCAATTTTCCTGACAGTCTGAAAGTGGTTTTAGATTATCACCGGAGATTATCCATAACTCTATTTATTTAGTGCATATAATTTGCATAATGTCGAATTTTTGATTGCATTTTGAAAGCAGATCGATTGATATTTTGAAATAATTAACAGACCAAATGCACAAGTGAGATTTTGTGGGAAATTATTCCTTTCCAAATTTATTCATTTAGTCTGACATGGAAAAATTCCAAGAAAAATTTTGTTCTTTCTACAGAAACAAATACCTGCTTCAATCCTTCACCCACGTAATCTCAAGTGTTTAATGTGAAACAAAGATTACACAGTTAGTTTATAACCCCGTGTTGATTGAACTAAAATGTAAGTCATGCTATCTATTGATATAAAATTGTTCCTTTTCTTGTATTGCAATCCTTACTTTAAGTAGTTTATGCAAATCATTTGGTTATGATGGAAACAGAAACATTAGATGTAGCCGAGCAGAAGGCATTATGTTAACCATATTTATCATGTGTACTGGTTGCACAATTGCAGCAATGACTAGCAATCACTGGACCGAAGAAAAATCAGTCTTTGTCTATCGCAAACCTAAACTCTGCCTGGTCAATCCCGTGAGGAATTCCACAGTGTATCCGAGGGAAATGGATTAGGCAGTTTCACATTAAGCTTGAAAAGCTTTAACAAAACATTGTGCTGTTCTGAAGAGCCTTTTTGACAAGTCCAGCAACTTCTCCTTACAGAAGTGGCTGAAACAAAAGTCATCACCACTTGGTCACATCTCCAATAGCTGGTTGATATTTTCAGGGTCCTTTTCAGTGACATCCCTAAAGCTTTTCTGTTATCTACCTGGGAATCTCCTGTTGTGAGTGACTTTACATAAAAATAACCAGATACATTCATTATGACCCTGTGCAGAATGTGCCAAGATGTTTTCAATAAAACAGTGGAAAATTATTGGTAATAATGACCTGGATTACATCCCTGTTTGAGCTTCCAGTGTCAATTCTGATTTCCACTAGAAAACATGACGCCAAGATGTGGAATAAACCTAGCTACTTTTCACTTATTCCTTCCACTATGTCAAATGAATCTTCCTGAAGATTAGTTGCATCAAGCTGCTAAAATTTTTATATTTGAGGCTTATTGGAATAACACTTTTTAACTTACTGTTAAACATCCTTGGGCGCATAATATAATTTGGTTGGATAACAAAGCAAAGCCCAGAAGACACCCATTCTCCACCGAGCCCCTACCCCCCCATAGAGTTTTAGCTTCTACCTCTTGCCTCCAAGTCAGCTCACTAGCTTCTCATTAGTTTCATAACTTTCTCCAAAAGGTTACTTGTTGAATATTCAATATCCCACCTAATTATTTTGACTGTTAATTACTTCCTCAAAAGATTCAGGATGATTAATGACATGCAACTTCTCGTTTATGGCTGCAGAAGAAATGAAATGAACAAATTATGGTGCAGAATGTTTAATTCTTCCCACTGAGTAAAAATGGAGGAGATAGACAGTCAAAATGGAATGTCTTCCCTTCCTGATCCTTGCCTCTCTCTCTTTCAGGTTTTAACACTATGGGCTTTGATGGTTGATGATCTGGCAAACACACTCGGGAATTAGGGAACCAGGGTTGAGGCAGGCACCTCATGCCCAACTGCTAAGCAGAGTGTTATGTACCCTGGTAGGCTGAACAGGAAAGCCTGCAATAAGGCTCAAATAGTTGGTAGTTGAAAGGACAAAGATGTGACTGAAGAAAATTTCTCTTATGGAGTGAAGAAAAACAGAAATCTTCTTTTGGACTCAATGGGTAAACTCATGTCCTGCCCTTCTCCAGATGAAAAGAAACACCTTCTAACTCCACAAAACCCTTGTCCACCATCACAGGTCAGGGATGTGATGGCATATTCCACACTTGCCAGGATAATTGCAGCTCCAACAATGCTCAAAAAGCTTGAGCCATTCGGCTCAAAACTGTCCACTTGATTGGCGTCTCATCTCACACTTTCAACAGTCAATCCATCCCCCCCAACTCTCAGTGGCAGTGTGTACAATCTACAAGATGCACTGTAATGTCTCAGCAGAGCTCCTTAGACAACCTTTGAAACCTGTGACCTTGACCATTTAGATGGGCAAGTACAGCAGATACACCAGAGTATCACATATTATGCAAAAGGAGCAAATCGATAGAGGCCCTGGTGGAGGATAGAAATTGTGGGTGGATCTTAAGAAAACAATTAAGCAAGCAAAGAGGCGCATGAGAAAACACTGACAGGTAAAATTAGGGAGAATCCGAAGTTATTCTAACAATGTAGTAAGGGGAAGAGAATAACCAGAAAAAGACTAGGAGCCATTACGGACCAAAGGGGCAAACTATGCATGGAAATGGAGGCTATTGGCAGGGTGACAAACAAATGCTTCACACCTGTCTTCATTCAGGGAAAGGAGGATGTAGATATAGATCTTGGGATGAGTGATTGTGAGGGTCTTGAGCAGATTGACATTTAAATGAGGACTTAGTTAGAGACAACAACACTGCAGATGTTGGAATCTGAGGTAAACAAAAGACTGGAAGAACACAGCAGCATCAGGAAGTGGGGAAATCAAAGTTTCGGGTATAACCCTTCTTCAGGATTCAAGGTGGGGGTAGAGGGGGGAACGAGGGGGGGGGCCAGGTTA